>NW_027617094.1:0-149147 GCF_964187855.1 Myxine glutinosa | reverse complement strand
AAAACCACTTTTCGCACTTGTGTTAGTGTTGAAAAACCACTTTTCGCACTTGTGTTGGTGCAGGAAACCACTTTTGCACTTGTATTAGTGTGGAAAAAACACTTGTCGCACTTGTGTTAGTGTTGAAAAACCACTTTTCGCACTTGTGTTAGTGTTGAAAAACCACTTTTCGCACTTATGTTAGTGTTGAAAAACCACTTTTCGCACTTGTGTTAGTGTTGAAAAACCACTTTTCGCACTTGTGTTGGTGCAGGAAACCACTTTTGCACTTGTATTAGTGTGGAAAAAACACTTTTCGCACTTGTGTTAGTGTTGAAAAACCACTTTTCGCACTTGTGTTAGTGTTGAAAAACCACTTTTCGCACTTGTGTTAGTGTTGAAAAACCACTTTTCGCACTTGTGTTAGTGTTGAAAAACCACTTTTCGCACTTGTGTTGGTGCAGGAAACCACTTTTGCACTTGTAGTAGTGTGGAAAAAACACTTTTCGCACTTGTGTTAGTGTTGAAAAACCACTTTTGCACTTGTATTAGTGTGGAAAAACACTTTTTGCACTTGTGATAGTGTTGAAAAACCACTTTTTGCACTTGTGTTAGTGTTGAAAAACCACTTTTCGCACTTGTGTTAGTGTTGAAAAACCACTTTTCGCACTTGTGTTGGTGCAGGAAACCACTTTTGCACTTGGATTAGTGTGGAAAAAACACTTTTCGCACTTGTGTTAGTGTTGAAAAACCACTTTTCGCACTTGTGTTAGTGTTGAAAAACCACTTTTCGCACTTGTGTTGGTGCAGGAAACCACTGTTGCAATTGTATGTGTGGAAAAAACACTTTTCGCACTTGTGTTGGTGTTGAAAAAACACTTTTTGCACTTGTGATAGTGTTGAAAAACCACTTTTCGCACTTGTGATAGTGTTGAAAAAACACTTTTCGCACTTGTGTTGGTGTTGAAAAACCACTTTTCACACTTGTGTTGGTGCAGGAAACCACTTTTGCACTTGTAATAGTGTGGAAAAAACACTTTTCGCACTTGTGTTGGTGTTGAAAAACCACTTTTCGTACTTGTGTTAGTGTTGAAAAACCACTTTTCGCACTTGTGTTGGTGTTGAAAAAACACTTTTTGCACTTGTGTTGGTGCAGGAAACCACTTTTGCACTTGTATTAGTGTGGAAAAAACACTTTTCGCACTTGTTAGTGTTGAAAAACCACTTTTCGCACTTGTGTTAGTGTTGAAAAACCACTTTTGGCACTTGTTTTAGTGTTGAAAAACCACTTTTCGCACTTGTGTTGGTGCAGGAAACCACTTTTGCACTTGTATTAGTGTGGGAAAAACACTTTTTACACTTGTGATGTTGTTGAAAAACCACTTTTCGCAATTGTGGTAGTGTTGAAAAACCACTTTTCGCACTTGTGTTGGTGCAGGAAACCACTTTTGCACTTGTATTAGTGTGGAAAAAACACTTTTTGCACTTGTGATAGTGTTGAAAAACCACTTTTTGCACTTGTGTTAGTGTTGAAAAACCACTTTTCGCACTTGCGTTGGTGCAGGAAACTACTTTTGCACTTGTATTAGTGTGGAAAACCACTTTTCGCACTTGTGTTAGTGTTGAAAAACCACTTTTCGCACTTGTGTTAGTGTTGAAAAACCACTTTTCACACTTGTGTTGGTGCAGGAAACCACTTTTGCACTTGTATTAGTGTGGAAAAAACACTTTTCGCACTTGTGTTAGTGTTGAAAAACCACTTTTCGCACTTGTGTTAGTGTTGAAAAACCACTTTTCGCACTTGTGTTAGTGTTGAAAAACCACTTTTCGCACTTGTGTTGGTGCAGGAAACCACTTTTGCACTTGTATTAGTGTGGAAAAAACACTTTTCGCACTTGTGTTAGTGTTGAAAAACCACTTTTCGCACTTGTGTTAGTGTTGAAAAACCACTTTTCGCACTTGTGTTGGTGCAGGAAACCACTTTTGCACTTGTACTAGTGTGGAAAAAACACTTTTCGCACTTGTGTTAGTGTTGAAAAACCACTTTTCACACCTGTGTTAGTGTTGAAAAACCACTTTTCGCACTTGTGTTGGTGTTGAAAATACACTTTTCGCACTTGTGTTGGTGTTGAAAAAACACTTTTTGCACTTGTGATAGTGTTGAAAAACCACTTTTCGCACTTGTGTTAGTGTTGAAAAACCACTTTTCGCACTTGTTTTAGTGTTGAAAAACCACTTTTCGCACTTGTGTTGGTGCAGGAAACCACTTTTGCACTTATATTAGTGTGGAAAAAACACTTTTTGCACTTGTGATATTGTTGAAAAACCACTTTTCACAATTGTGTTAGTGTTGAAAAACCACTTTTCGCACTTGTGTTGGTGCAGGAAACCACTTTTGCACTTGTATTAGTGTGGAAAAAACACTTTTTGCACTTGTGATATTGTTGAAAAACCACTTTTTGCACTTGTGTTAGTGTTGAAAAACCACTTTTCGCACTTGCGTTGGTGCAGGAAACTACTTTTGCACTTGTATTAGTGTGGAAAAACCACTTTTCGCACTTGTGTTAGTGTTGAAAAACCACTTTTCGCACTTGTGTTAGTGTTGAAAAACCACTTTTCACACTTGTGTTGGTGCAGGAAACCACTTTTGCACTTGTATTAGTGTGGAAAAAACACTTTCCGCACTTGTGTTAGTGTTGAAAAACCACTTTTCAAACTTGTGTTAGTGTTGAAAAACCACTTTTCGCACTTGTGTTAGTGTTGAAAAACCACTTTTCGCACTTGTGTTGGTGCAGGAAACCACTTTTGCACTTGTATTAGTGTGGAAAAAACACTTTTTGCACTTGTGATATTGTTGAAAAACCACTTTTCGCACTTGTGTTAGTGTTGAAAAACCACTTTTCGCACTTGTGTTGGTGCAGGAAACCACTTTTGCACTTGTATTAGTGTGGAAAAAACACTTTTTGCACTTGTGATAGTGTTGAAAAACCACTTTTCGCACTTGTTTTAGTGTTGAAAAACCACTTTTCGCACTTGCGTTGGTGCAAGAAACCACTTTTGCACTTGTGTTAGTGTGGAAAAACCACTTTTTGCACTTGTGTTAGTGTTGAAAAACCACTTTTCGCACTTGTGTTAGTGTTGAAAAACCACTTTTCGCACTTGTGTTAGTGTTGAAAAACCACTTTTCACACTTGTGTTCGTGCAGGAAACCACTTTTGCACTTGTATTAGTGTGGAAAAAACACTTTTTGCACTTGTGATAATGTTGAAAAACCACTTTTCGCACTTGTGTTAGTGTTGAAAAACCACTTTTCACACTTGTGTTGGTGCAGGAAATCACTTTTGCACTTGTATTAGTGTGGAAAAAACACTTTTCGCACTTGTGTTCGTGTTGAAAAACCACTTTTCGCACTTGTGTTAGTGTTGAAAAACCACTTTTCGCACTTGTGTTAGTGTTGAAAAACCACTTTTCGCACTTGTGTTGGTGCAGGAAACCACTTTTGCACTTGTATTAGTGTGGGAAAAACACTTTTCGCACTTGTGTTAGTGTTGAAAAACAACTTTTCGCACTTGTGTTAGTGTTGAAAAACCACTTTTCGCACTTGTGTTGGTGCAGGAAACCACTTTTGCACTTGTATTAGTGTGGAAAAAACACTTTTCGCACTTGTGTTAGTGTTGAAAAACCACTTTTCGCACTTGTGTTAGTGTTGAAAAACCACTTTTCGCACTTGTGTTAGTGTTGAAAAACCACTTTTCGCACTTGTGTTGGTGCAGGAAACCACTTTTGCACTTGTATTAGTGTGGAAAAACCACTTTTTGCACTTGTGATATTGTTGAAAAACCACTTTTGACACTTGTGTTAGTGTTGAAAAACCACTTTTCGCACTTGTGTTGGTGCAGGAAACCACTTTTGCACTTGTATTAGTGTGGAAAAAACACTTTTTGCACTTGTGATAGTGTTGAAAAACCACTTTTCGCACTTGTGTTAGTGTTGAAAAACCACTTTTCGCACTTGCGTTGGTGCAGGAAACCACTTTTGCACTTGTATTAGTGTGGAAAAACCACTTTTCACACTTGTGTTAGTGTTGAAAAACCACTTTTCGCACTTATGTTAGTGTTGAAAAACCACTTTTCGCACTTGTGTTAGTGTTGAAAAACCACTTTTCGCACTTGTGTTGGTGCAGGAAACCACTTTTGCACTTGTATTAGTGTGGAAAAAACACTTTTCGCACTTGTGTTAGTGTTGAAAAACCACTTTTCGCACTTGTGTTAGTGTTGAAAAACCACTTTTCGCACTTGTGTTAATGTTGAAAAACCACTTTTCGCACTTGTGTTAGTGTTGAAAAACCACTTTTCGCACTTGTGTTGGTGCAGGAAACCACTTTTGCACTTGTAGTAGTGTGGAAAAAACACTTTTCGCACTTGTGTTAGTGTTGAAAAACCACTTTTGCACTTGTATTAGTGTGGAAAAACACTTTTTGCACTTGTGATAGTGTTGAAAAACCACTTTTCGCACTTGTGTTAGTGTTGAAAAACCACTTTTCGCACTTGTGTTAGTGTTGAAAAACCACTTTTCGCACTTGTGTTGGTGTTGAAAAACCACTTTTCGCACTTGTGTTGGTGTTGAAAAACCACTTTTCGCACTTGTGTTGGTGCAGGAAACCACTGTTGCACTTGTATGTGTGGAAAAAACACTTTTCGCACTTGTGTTGGTGTTGAAAAAACACTTTTTGCACTTGCGATAGTGTTGAAAAACCACTTTTCGCACTTGTGATAGTGTTGAAAAAACACTTTTCGCACTTGTGTTGGTGTTGAAAAACCACTTTTCACACTTGTGTTGGTGCAGGAAACCACTTTTGCACTTGTATTAGTGTGGAAAAAACACTTTTCGCACTTGTGTTGGTGTTGAAAAACCACTTTTCGTACTTGTGTTAGTGTTGAAAAACCACTTTTCGCACTTGTGTTGGTGTTGAAAAAACACTTTTTGCACTTGTGTTGGTGCAGGAAACCACCTTTGCACTTGTATTAGTGTGGAAAAAACACTTTTCGCACTTTTTAGTGTTGAAAAACCACTTTTCGCACTTGTGTTAGTGTTGAAAAACCACTTTTGGCACTTGTTTTAGTGTTGAAAAACCACTTTTCGCACTTGTGTTGGTGCAGGAAACCACTTTTGCACTTGTATTAGTGTGGAAAAAACACTTTTTACACTTGTGATATTGTTGAAAAACCACTTTTCGCAATTGTGTTAGTGTTGAAAAATCACTTTTCGCACTTGTGTTGGTGCAGGAAACCACTTTTGCACTTGTATTAGTGTGTAAAAAACACTTTTTGCACTTGTGATAGTGTTGAAAAACCACTTTTTGCACTTGTGTTACTGTTGAAAAACCACTTTTCGCACTTGCGTTGGTGCAGGAAACCACTTTTGCACTTGTATTAGTGTGTAAAAAACACTTTTTGCACTTGTGATAGTGTTGAAAAACCACTTTTCGCACTTGTGTTAGTGTTGAAAAACCACTTTTCGCACTTGCGTTGGTGCAGGAAACCACTTTTGCACTTGTATTAGTGTGGAAAAACCACTTTTCGCACTTGTGTTAGTGTTGAAAAACCACTTTTCGCACTTATGTTAGTGTTGAAAAACCACTTTTCGCACTTGTGTTAGTGTTGAAAAACCACTTTTCGCACTTGTGTTGGTGCAGGAAACCACTTTTGCACTTGTATTAGTGTGGAAAAAACACTTTTCGCACTTGTGTTAGTGTTGAAAAACCACTTTTCGCACTTGTGTTAGTGTTGAAAAACCACTTTTCGCACTTATGTTAGTGTTGAACAACCACTTTTCGCACTTGTGTTAGTGTTGAAAAACCACTTTTCGCACTTGTGTTGGTGCAGGAAACCACTTTTGCACTTGTATTAGTGTGGTAAAAACACTTTTCGCACTTGTGTTAGTGTTGAAAAACCACTTTTCGCACTTGTGTTAGTGTTGAAAAACCACTTTTCGCACTTGTGTTAGTGTTGAAAAACCACTTTTCTCACTTGTGTTAGTGTTGAAAAACCACTTTTCGCACTTGTGTTGGTGCAGGAAACCACTTTTGCACTTGTAGTAGTGTGGAAAAAACACTTTTCGCACTTGTGTTAGTGTTGAAAAACCACTTTTGCACTTGTATTAGTGTGGAAAAACACTTTTTGCACTTGTGATAGTGTTGAAAAACCACTTTTCGCACTTGTGTTAGTGTTGAAAAACCACTTTTCGCACTTGTGTTAGTGTTGAAAAACCACTTTTCGCACTTGTGTTAGTGTTGAAAAACCACTTTTCGCACTTGTGTTAGTGTTGAAAAACCACTTTTCGCACTTGTGTTGGTGAAGGAAATCACTTTTGCACTTGTATTAGTGTGGAAAAAACACTTTTCGCACTTGTGTTCGTGTTGAAAAACCACTTTTCGCACTTGTGTTAGTGTTGAAAAACCACTTTTCGCACTTGTGTTAGTGTTGAAAAACCACTTTTCGCACTTGTGTTGGTGCAGGAAACCACTTTTGCACTTGTATTAGTGTGGAAAAAACACTTTTCGCACTTGTGTTAGTGTTGAAAAACAACTTTTCGCACTTGTGTTAGTGTTGAAAAACCACTTTTCGCACTTGTGTTGGTGCAGGAAACCACTTTTGCACTTGTATTGGTGTGGAAAAAACACTTTTCGCACTTGTGTTAGTGTTGAAAAACCACTTTTCGCACTTGTGTTAGTGTTGAAAAACCACTTTTCTCACTTGTGTTGGTGTTGAAAAAACACTTTTTGCACTTGTGATAGTGTTGAAACACCACTTTTCGTACTTGTGTTGGTGCTGGAAACCACTTTTGCACTTGTATTGGTGTGGAAAAAACACTTTTCGCACTTGTGTTAGTGTTGAAAAACCACTTTTCACACTTGTGTTAGTGTTGAAAAACCACTTTTCGCACTTGTGTTGGTGTTGAAAAAACACTTTTTGCACTTGTGTTGGTGCAGGAAACCACTTTTGCACTTGTATTAGTGTGGAAAAAACACTTTTCGCACTTGTGGTAGTGTTGAAAAACCACTTTTCGCACTTGTGTTAGTGTTGAAAAACCACTTTTCGCACTTGTGTTAGTGTTGAAAAACCACTTTTCGCACTTGTGTTGGTGCAGGAAACCACTTTTGCACTTGTATTAGTGTGGAAAAAACACTTTTCGCACTTGTGTTAGTGTTGAAAAACCACTTTTCACACTTGTGTTGGTGCAGGAAATCACTTTTGCACTTGTATTAGTGTGGAAAAAACACTTTTCGCACTTGTGTTCGTGTTGAAAAACCACTTTTCGCACTTGTGTTAGTGTTGAAAAACCACTTTTCGCACTTGTGTTAGTGTTGAAAAACCACTTTTCGCACTTGTGTTGGTGCAGGAAACCACTTTTGCACTTGTATTAGTGTGGAAAAAACACTTTTCGCACTTGTGTTAGTGTTGAAAAACAACTTTTCGCACTTGTGTTAGTGTTGAAAAACCACTTTTCGCACTTGTGTTGGTGCAGGAAACCACTTTTGCACTTGTATTGGTGTGGAAAAAACACTTTTCGCACTTGTGTTCGTGTTGAAAAACCACTTTTCGCACTTGTGTTAGTGTTGAAAAACCACTTTTCGCACTTGTGTTAGTGTTGAAAAACCACTTTTCGCACTTGTGTTGGTGCAGGAAACCACTTTTGCACTTGTATTAGTGTGGAAAAACCACTTTTTGCACTTGAGATATTGTTGAAAAACCACTTTTCGCACATGTGTTAGTGTTGAAAAACCACTTTTCGCACATGTGTTGGTGCAGGAAACCACTTTTGCCCTTGTATTAGTGTGGAAAAAACACTTTTTGCACTTGTGATAGTGTTGAAAAACCACTTTTCGCACTTGTGTTAGTGTTGAAAAACCACTTTTCGCACTTGCGTTGGTGCAGGAAACCACTTTTGCACTTGTATTAGTGTGGAAAAACCACTTTTCGCACTTGTGTTAGTGTTGAAAAACCACTTTTCGCACTTATGTTAGTGTTGAAAAACCACTTTTCGCACTTGTGTTAGTGTTGAAAAACCACTTTTCGCACTTGTGTTGGTGCAGGAAACCACTTTTGCACTTGTATTAGTGTGGAAAAAACACTTTTCGCACTTGTGTTAGTGTTGAAAAACCACTTTTCGCACTTGTGTTAGTGTTGAAAAACCACTTTTCGCACTTATGTTAGTGTTGAAAAACCACTTTTCGCACTTGTGTTAGTGTTGAAAAACCACTTTTCGCACTTGTGTTGGTGCAGGAAACCACTTTTGCACTTGTATTAGTGTGGAAAAAACACTTTTCGCACTTGTGTTAGTGTTGAAAAACCACTTTTCGCACTTGTGTTAGTGTTGAAAAACCACTTTTCGCACTTGTGTTAGTGTTGAAAAACCACTTTTCGCACTTGTGTTAGTGTTGAAAAACCACTTTTCGCACTTGTGTTGGTGCAGGAAACCACTTTTGCACTTGTAGTAGTGTGGAAAAAACACTTTTCGCACTTGTGTTAGTGTTGAAAAACCACTTTTGCACTTGTATTAGTGTGGAAAAACACTTTTTGCACTTGTGATAGTGTTGAAAAACCACTTTTCGCACTTGTGTTAGTGTTGAAAAACCACTTTTCGCACTTGTGTTAGTGTTGAAAAACCACTTTTCGCACTTGTGTTAGTGTTGAAAAACCACTTTTCGCACTTGTGTTAGTGTTGAAAAACCACTTTTCGCACTTGTGTTGGTGCAGGAAATCACTTTTGCACTTGTATTAGTGTGGAAAAAAACACTTTTCGCACTTGTGTTCGTGTTGAAAAACCACTTTTCGCACTTGTGTTAGTGTTGAAAAACCACTTTTCGCACTTGTGTTAGTGTTGAAAAAACCACTTTTCGCACTTGTGTTGGTGCAGGAAACCACTTTTGCACTTGTATTAGTGTGGAAAAAACACTTTTCGCACTTGTGTTAGTGTTGAAAAACAACTTTTCGCACTTGTGTTAGTGTTGAAAAACCACTTTTTCGCACTTGTGTTGGTGCAGGAAACCACTTTTGCACTTGTATTGGTGTGGAAAAAACACTTTTCGCACTTGTGTTAGTGTTGAAAAACCACTTTTCGCACTTGTGTTAGTGTTGAAAAACCACTTTTTGCACTTGTGTTAGTGTTGAAAAACCACTTTTCGCACTTGTGTTGGTGCAGGAAACCACTTTTGCACTTGTATTAGTGTGGAAAAACCACTTTTTGCGCTTGTGATATTGTTGAAAAACCACTTTTCGCACTTGTGTTAGTGTTGAAAAACCACTTTTCGCACTTGCGTTGGTGCAGGAAACCACTTTTGCACTTGTATTAGTGTGGAAAAACCACTTTTCGCACTTGTGTTAGTGTTGAAAAAACCACTTTTCGCACTTATGTTAGTGTTGAAAAACCACTTTTCGCACTTGTGTTAGTGTTGAAAAACCACTTTTCGCACTTGTGTTGGTGCAGGAAACCACTTTTGCACTTGTATTAGTGTGGAAAAAACACTTGTCGCACTTGTGTTAGTGTTGAAAAACCACTTTTCGCACTTGTGTTAGTGTTGAAAAACCACTTTTCGCACTTATGTTAGTGTTGAAAAACCACTTTTCGCACTTGTGTTAGTGTTGAAAAACCACTTTTCGCACTTGTGTTGGTGCAGGAAACCACTTTTGCACTTGTATTAGTGTGGAAAAAACACTTTTCGCACTTGTGTTAGTGTTGAAAAACCACTTTTCGCACTTGTGTTAGTGTTGAAAAACCACTTTTCGCACTTGTGTTAGTGTTGAAAAACCACTTTTCGCACTTGTGTTAGTGTTGAAAAACCACTTTTCGCACTTGTGTTGGTGCAGGAAACCACTTTTGCACTTGTAGTAGTGTGGAAAAAAACACTTTTCGCACTTGTGTTAGTGTTGAAAAACCACTTTTGCACTTGTATTAGTGTGGAAAAACACTTTTTGCACTTGTGATAGTGTTGAAAAACCACTTTTTGCACTTGTGTTAGTGTTGAAAAACCACTTTTCGCACTTGTGTTAGTGTTGAAAAACCACTTTTCGCACTTGTGTTGGTGCAGGAAACCACTTTTGCACTTGGATTAGTGTGGAAAAAACACTTTTCGCACTTGTGTTAGTGTTGAAAAACCACTTTTCGCACTTGTGTTAGTGTTGAAAAACCACTTTTCGCACTTGTGTTGGTGCAGGAAACCACTGTTGCAATTGTATGTGTGGAAAAAACACTTTTCGCACTTGTGTTGGTGTTGAAAAAAACACTTTTTGCACTTGTGATAGTGTTGAAAAACCACTTTTCGCACTTGTGATAGTGTTGAAAAAACACTTTTCGCACTTGTGTTGGTGTTGAAAAACCACTTTTCACACTTGTGTTGGTGCAGGAAACCACTTTTGCACTTGTAATAGTGTGGAAAAAACACTTTTCGCACTTGTGTTGAAAAACCACTTTTCGTACTTGTGTTAGTGTTGAAAAACCACTTTTCGCACTTGTGTTGGTGTTGAAAAAACACTTTTTGCACTTGTGTTGGTGCAGGAAACCACTTTTGCACTTGTATTAGTGTGGAAAAAACACTTTTCGCACTTGTTAGTGTTGAAAAACCACTTTTCGCACTTGTGTTAGTGTTGAAAAACCACTTTTGGCACTTGTTTTAGTGTTGAAAAACCACTTTTCGCACTTGTGTTGGTGCAGGAAACCACTTTTGCACTTGTATTAGTGTGGGAAAAACACTTTTTACACTTGTGATGTTGTTGAAAAACCACTTTTCGCAATTGTGGTAGTGTTGAAAAACCACTTTTCGCACTTGTGTTGGTGCAGGAAACCACTTTTGCACTTGTATTAGTGTGGAAAAAACACTTTTTGCACTTGTGATAGTGTTGAAAAACCACTTTTTGCACTTGTGTTAGTGTTGAAAAACCACTTTTCGCACTTGCGTTGGTGCAGGAAACTACTTTTGCACTTGTATTAGTGTGGAAAACCACTTTTCGCACTTGTGTTAGTGTTGAAAAACCACTTTTCGCACTTGTGTTAGTGTTGAAAAACCACTTTTCACACTTGTGTTGGTGCAGGAAACCACTTTTGCACTTGTATTAGTGTGGAAAAAACACTTTTCGCACTTGTGTTAGTGTTGAAAAACCACTTTTCGCACTTGTGTTAGTGTTGAAAAACCACTTTTCGCACTTGTGTTAGTGTTGAAAAACCACTTTTCGCACTTGTGTTGGTGCAGGAAACCACTTTTGCACTTGTATTAGTGTGGAAAAAACACTTTTCGCACTTGTGTTAGTGTTGAAAAACCACTTTTCGCACTTGTGTTAGTGTTGAAAAACCACTTTTCGCACTTGTGTTGGTGCAGGAAACCACTTTTGCACTTGTACTAGTGTGGAAAAAACACTTTTCGCACTTGTGTTAGTGTTGAAAAACCACTTTTCACACCTGTGTTAGTGTTGAAAAACCACTTTTCGCACTTGTGTTGGTGTTGAAAATACACTTTTCGCACTTGTGTTGGTGTTGAAAAAACACTTTTTGCACTTGTGATAGTGTTGAAAAACCACTTTTCGCACTTGTGTTAGTGTTGAAAAACCACTTTTCGCACTTGTTTTAGTGTTGAAAAACCACTTTTCGCACTTGTGTTGGTGCAGGAAACCACTTTTGCACTTATATTAGTGTGGAAAAAACACTTTTTGCACTTGTGATATTGTTGAAAAACCACTTTTCACAATTGTGTTAGTGTTGAAAAACCACTTTTCGCACTTGTGTTGGTGCAGGAAACCACTTTTGCACTTGTATTAGTGTGGAAAAAACACTTTTTGCACTTGTGATATTGTTGAAAAACCACTTTTTGCACTTGTGTTAGTGTTGAAAAACCACTTTTCGCACTTGCGTTGGTGCAGGAAACTACTTTTGCACTTGTATTAGTGTGGAAAAACCACTTTTCGCACTTGTGTTAGTGTTGAAAAACCACTTTTCGCACTTGTGTTAGTGTTGAAAAACCACTTTTCACACTTGTGTTGGTGCAGGAAACCACTTTTGCACTTGTATTAGTGTGGAAAAAACACTTTCCGCACTTGTGTTAGTGTTGAAAAACCACTTTTCAAACTTGTGTTAGTGTTGAAAAACCACTTTTCGCACTTGTGTTAGTGTTGAAAAACCACTTTTCGCACTTGTGTTGGTGCAGGAAACCACTTTTGCACTTGTATTAGTGTGGAAAAAACACTTTTTGCACTTGTGATATTGTTGAAAAACCACTTTTCGCACTTGTGTTAGTGTTGAAAAACCACTTTTCGCACTTGTGTTGGTGCAGGAAACCACTTTTGCACTTGTATTAGTGTGGAAAAAACACTTTTTGCACTTGTGATAGTGTTGAAAAACCACTTTTCGCACTTGTTTTAGTGTTGAAAAACCACTTTTCGCACTTGCGTTGGTGCAAGAAACCACTTTTGCACTTGTGTTAGTGTGGAAAAACCACTTTTTGCACTTGTGTTAGTGTTGAAAAACCACTTTTCGCACTTGTGTTAGTGTTGAAAAACCACTTTTCGCACTTGTGTTAGTGTTGAAAAACCACTTTTCACACTTGTGTTCGTGCAGGAAACCACTTTTGCACTTGTATTAGTGTGGAAAAAACACTTTTTGCACTTGTGATAATGTTGAAAAACCACTTTTCGCACTTGTGTTAGTGTTGAAAAACCACTTTTCACACTTGTGTTGGTGCAGGAAATCACTTTTGCACTTGTATTAGTGTGGAAAAAACACTTTTCGCACTTGTGTTCGTGTTGAAAAACCACTTTTCGCACTTGTGTTAGTGTTGAAAAACCACTTTTCGCACTTGTGTTAGTGTTGAAAAACCACTTTTCGCACTTGTGTTGGTGCAGGAAACCACTTTTGCACTTGTATTAGTGTGGGAAAAACACTTTTCGCACTTGTGTTAGTGTTGAAAAACAACTTTTCGCACTTGTGTTAGTGTTGAAAAACCACTTTTCGCACTTGTGTTGGTGCAGGAAACCACTTTTGCACTTGTATTAGTGTGGAAAAAACACTTTTCGCACTTGTGTTAGTGTTGAAAAACCACTTTTCGCACTTGTGTTAGTGTTGAAAAACCACTTTTCGCACTTGTGTTAGTGTTGAAAAACCACTTTTCGCACTTGTGTTGGTGCAGGAAACCACTTTTGCACTTGTATTAGTGTGGAAAAACCACTTTTTGCACTTGTGATATTGTTGAAAAACCACTTTTGACACTTGTGTTAGTGTTGAAAAACCACTTTTCGCACTTGTGTTGGTGCAGGAAACCACTTTTGCACTTGTATTAGTGTGGAAAAAACACTTTTTGCACTTGTGATAGTGTTGAAAAACCACTTTTCGCACTTGTGTTAGTGTTGAAAAACCACTTTTCGCACTTGCGTTGGTGCAGGAAACCACTTTTGCACTTGTATTAGTGTGGAAAAACCACTTTTCACACTTGTGTTAGTGTTGAAAAACCACTTTTCGCACTTATGTTAGTGTTGAAAAACCACTTTTCGCACTTGTGTTAGTGTTGAAAAACCACTTTTCGCACTTGTGTTGGTGCAGGAAACCACTTTTGCACTTGTATTAGTGTGGAAAAAACACTTTTCGCACTTGTGTTAGTGTTGAAAAACCACTTTTCGCACTTGTGTTAGTGTTGAAAAACCACTTTTCGCACTTGTGTTAATGTTGAAAAACCACTTTTCGCACTTGTGTTAGTGTTGAAAAACCACTTTTCGCACTTGTGTTGGTGCAGGAAACCACTTTTGCACTTGTAGTAGTGTGGAAAAAACACTTTTCGCACTTGTGTTAGTGTTGAAAAACCACTTTTGCACTTGTATTAGTGTGGAAAAACACTTTTTGCACTTGTGATAGTGTTGAAAAACCACTTTTCGCACTTGTGTTAGTGTTGAAAAACCACTTTTCGCACTTGTGTTAGTGTTGAAAAACCACTTTTCGCACTTGTGTTGGTGTTGAAAAACCACTTTTCGCACTTGTGTTGGTGTTGAAAAACCACTTTTCGCACTTGTGTTGGTGCAGGAAACCACTGTTGCACTTGTATGTGTGGAAAAAACACTTTTCGCACTTGTGTTGGTGTTGAAAAAACACTTTTTGCACTTGCGATAGTGTTGAAAAACCACTTTTCGCACTTGTGATAGTGTTGAAAAAACACTTTTCGCACTTGTGTTGGTGTTGAAAAACCACTTTTCACACTTGTGTTGGTGCAGGAAACCACTTTTGCACTTGTATTAGTGTGGAAAAAACACTTTTCGCACTTGTGTTGGTGTTGAAAAACCACTTTTCGTACTTGTGTTAGTGTTGAAAAACCACTTTTCGCACTTGTGTTGGTGTTGAAAAAACACTTTTTGCACTTGTGTTGGTGCAGGAAACCACCTTTGCACTTGTATTAGTGTGGAAAAAACACTTTTCGCACTTTTTAGTGTTGAAAAACCACTTTTCGCACTTGTGTTAGTGTTGAAAAACCACTTTTGGCACTTGTTTTAGTGTTGAAAAACCACTTTTCGCACTTGTGTTGGTGCAGGAAACCACTTTTGCACTTGTATTAGTGTGGAAAAAACACTTTTTACACTTGTGATATTGTTGAAAAACCACTTTTCGCAATTGTGTTAGTGTTGAAAAATCACTTTTCGCACTTGTGTTGGTGCAGGAAACCACTTTTGCACTTGTATTAGTGTGTAAAAAACACTTTTTGCACTTGTGATAGTGTTGAAAAACCACTTTTTGCACTTGTGTTACTGTTGAAAAACCACTTTTCGCACTTGCGTTGGTGCAGGAAACTACTTTTGCACTTGTATTAGTGTGGAAAAACCACTTTTCGCACTTGTGTTAGTGTTGAAAAACCACTTTTCGCACTTGTGTTAGTGTTGAAAAACCACTTTTCACACTTGTGTTGGTGCAGGAAACCACTTTTGCACTTGTATTAGTGTGGAAAAAACACTTTTCGCACTTGTGTTAGTGTTGAAAAACCACTTTTCGCACTTGTGTTACTGTTGAAAAACCACTTTTCGCACTCGTGTTGGTGCAGGAAACCACTTTTGCACTTGTATTAGTGTGGAAAAAACACTTTTTGCACTTGTGATAGTGTTGAAAAACCACTTTTTGCACTTGCGTTGGTGCAAGAAACCACTTTTGCACTTGTGTTAGTGTGGAAAAACCACTTTTCGCACTTGTGTTAGTGTTGAAAAACCACTTTTCGCACTTGTGTTAGTGTTGAAAAACCACTTTTCGCACTTGTGTTAGTGTTGAAAAACCACTTTTCGCACTTGTGTTGGTGCAGGAAACCACTTTTGCACTTGTATTAGTGTGGAAAAAACACTTTTTGCACTTGTGATAATGTTGAAAAACCACTTTTCGCACTTGTGTTAGTGTTGAAAAACCACTTTTCGCACTTGTGTTGGTGCAGGAAACCACTTTTGCACTTGTATTATTTTTGGAAAAAACACTTTTCGCACTTGTGTTAGTGTTGAAAAACCACTTTTCGCACTTGTGTTAGTGTTGAAAAACCACTTTTCGCACTTGTATTAGTGTTGAAAAACCACTTTTCGCACTTGTGTTGGTGCAGGAAACCACTTTTGCACTTGTATTAGTGTGGAAAAAACACTTTTCGCACTTGTGTTAGTGTTGAAAAACCACTTTTCGCACTTGTATTAGTGTTGAAAAACCACTTTTCGCACTTGTGTTGGTGCAGGAAACCACTTTTGCACTTGTATTAGTGTGGAAAAAACACTTTTCGCACTTGTGTTAGTGTTGAAAAACCACTTTTCGCACTTGTGTTAGTGTTGAAAAACCACTTTTCGCACTTGTGTTAGTGTTGAAAAACCACTTTTCGCACTTGTGTTGGTGCAGGAAACCACTTTTGCACTTGTATTAGTGTGGAAAAACCACTTTTTGCACTTGTGATATTGTTGAAAAACCACTTTTCGCACTTGTGTTAGTGTTGAAAAACCACTTTTCGCACTTGTGTTGGTGCAGGAAACCACTTTTGCACTTGTATTAGTGTGGAAAAAACACTTTTCGCACTTGTGATAGTGTTGAAAAACCACTTTTCGCACTTGTGTTAGTGTTGAAAAACCACTTTTCGCACTTGCGTTGGTGCAGGAAACCACTTTTGCACTTGTATTAGTGTGGAAAAACCACTTTTCGCACTTGTGTTAGTGTTGAAAAACCACTTTTCGCACTTATGTTAGTGTTGAAAAACCATTTTTTGCACTGTGTTAGTGTTGAAAAACCACTTTTCGCACTTGTGTTGGTGCAGGAAACCACTTTTGCACTTGTATTAGTGTGGAAAAAACACTTTTCGCACTTGTGTTAGTGTTGAAAAACCACTTTTCGCACTTGTGTTAGTGTTGAAAAACCACTTTTCGCACTTGTGTTAGTGTTGAAAAACCACTTTTCGCACTTGTGTTGGTGCAGGAAACCACTTTTGCACTTGTATTAGTGTGGAAAAAACACTTTTTGCACTTGTGATAATGTTGAAAAACCACTTTTTGCACTTGTGTTAGTGTTGAAAAACCACTTTTCGCACTTGTGTTGGTGCAGGAAACCACTTTTGCACTTGTATTATTTTTGGAAAAAACACTTTTCGCACTTGTGTTAGTGTTGAAAAACCAATTTTCGCACTTGTGTTAGTGTTGAAAAACCACTTTTCGCACTTGTATTAGTGTTGAAAAACCACTTTTCGCACTTGTGTTGGTGCAGGAAACCACTTTTGCACTTGTATTAGTGTGGAAAAAACACTTTTCGCACTTGTGTTAGTGTTGAAAAACCACTTTTCGCACTTGTATTAGTGTTGAAAAACCACTTTTCTCACTTGTGTTGGTGCAGGAAACCACTTTTGCACTTGTATTAGTGTGGAAAAAACACTTTTCGCACTTGTGTTAGTGTTGAAAAACCACTTTTCGCACTTGTGTTAGTGTTGAAAAACCACTTTTCGCACTTGTGTTAGTGTTGAAAAACCACTTTTCGCACTCGTGTTGGTGCAGGAAACCACTTTTGCACTTGTATTAGTGTGGAAAAACCACTTTTTGCACTTGTGATATTGTTGAAAAACCACTTTTCACACTTGTGTTAGTGTTGAAAAACCACTTTTCGCACTTGTGTTGGTGCAGGAAACCACTTTTGCACTTGTATTAGTGTGGAAAAAACACTTTTCGCACTTGTGATAGTGTTGAAAAACCACTTTTCGCACTTGTGTTAGTGTTGAAAAACCACTTTTCGCACTTGCGTTGGTGCAGGAAACCACTTTTGCACTTGTATTAGTGTGGAAAAACCACTTTTCGCACTTGTGTTAGTGTTGAAAAACCACTTTTCGCACTTATGTTAGTGTTGAAAAACCATTTTTTGCACTGTGTTAGTGTTGAAAAACCACTTTTCGCACTTGTGTTGGTGCAGGAAACCACTTTTGCACTTGTATTAGTGTGGAAAAAACACTTTTCGCACTTGTGTTAGTGTTGAAAAACCACTTTTCGCACTTGTGTTAGTGTTGAAAAACCACTTTTCGCACTTGTGTTAGTGTTGAAAAACCACTTTTCGCCCTTGTGTTAGTGTTGAAAAACGACTTTTCGCACTTGTGTTGGTGCAGGAAACCACTTTTGCACTTGTAGTAGTGTGGAAAAAACACTTTTCGCATTTGTGTTAGTGTTGAAAAACCACTTTTGCACTTGTATTAGTGTGGAAAAACACTTTTTGCACTTGTGATAGTGTTGAAAAACCACTTTTCGCACTTGTGTTAGTGTTGAAAAACCACTTTTCGCACTTGTGTTAGTGTTGAAAAACCACTTTTCGCACTTGTGTTGGTGCAGGAAACCACTTTTGCACTTGGATTAGTGTGGAAAAAACACTTTTCGCACTTGTGTTAGTGTTGAAAAACCACTTTTCGCACTTGTGTTAGTGTTGAAAAACCACTTTTCGCACTTGTGTTAGTGTTGAAAAACCACTTTTCGCACTTGTGTTAGTGTTGAAAAACCACTTTTCGCACTTGTGTTAGTGTTGAAAAACGACTTTTCGCACTTGTGTTGGTGCAGGAAACCACTGTTGCACTTGTATAAGTGTGGAAAAAACACTTTTCGCACTTGTGTTGGTGTTGAAAAAACACTTTTTGCACTTGTGATAGTGTTGAAAAACCACTTTTCGCACTTGTGATAGTGTTGAAAAAACACTTTTCGCACTTGTGTTGGTGTTGAAAAACCACTTTTCACACTTGTGTTGGTGCAGGAAACCACTTTTGCACTTGTATTAGTGTGGAAAAAACACTTTTCGCACTTGTGTTAGTGTTGAAAAACCACTTTTCGCACTTGTGTTAGTGTTGAAAAACCACTTTTCTCACTTGTGTTTGTGTTGAAAAACCACTTTTCGCACTTGTGTTAGTGTTGAAAAACCACTTTTCGCACTTGTGTTAGTGTTGAAAAACCACTTTTCGCACTTGTGTTAGTGTTGAAAAACCACTTTTCGCACTTGTGTTGGTGCAGGAAACCACTTTTGCACTTGTATTAGTGTGAAAAAAACACTTTTTGCACTTGTGATAATGTTGAAAAACCACTTTTCGCACTTGTGTTAGTGTTGAAAAACCACTTTTCGCACTTGTGTTGGTGCAGGAAACCACTTTTGCACTTGTATTATTTTTGGAAAAAACACTTTTTTCACTTGTGTTAGTGTTGAAAAACCACTTTTCGCACTTGTGTTAGTGTTGAAAAACCACTTTTCGCACTTGTATTAGTGTTGAAAAACCACTTTTCGCACTTGTGTTGGTGCAGGAAACCACTTTTGCACTTGTATTAGTGTGGAAAAAACACTTTTCGCACTTGTGTTAGTGTTGAAAAACCACTTTTCGCACTTGTATTAGTGTTGAAAAACCACTTTTCGCTCTTGTGTTGGTGCAGGAAACCACTTTTGCACTTGTATTAGTGTGGAAAAAACACTTTTCGCACTTGTGTTAGTGTTGAAAAACCACTTTTCGCACTTGTGTTAGTGTTGAAAAACCACTTTTCGCACTTGTGTTAGTGTTGAAAAACCACTTTTCGCACTTGTGTTGGTGCAGCAAACCACTTTTGCACTTGTATTAGTGTGGAAAAACCACTTTTTGCACTTGTGATATTGTTGAAAAACCACTTTTCGCACTTGTGTTAGTGTTGAAAAACCACTTTTCGCACTTGTGTTGGTGCAGGAAACCACTTTTGCACTTGTATTAGTGTGGAAAAAACACTTTTCGCACTTGTGATAGTGTTGAAAAACCACTTTTCGCACTTGTGTTAGTGTTGAAAAACCACTTTTCGCACTTGCGTTGGTGCAGGAAACCACTTTTGCACTTGTATTAGTGTGGAAAAACCACTTTTCGCACTTGTGTTAGTGTTGAAAAACCACTTTTCGCACTTATGTTAGTGTTGAAAAACCATTTTTTGCACTGTGTTAGTGTTGAAAAACCACTTTTCGCACTTGTGTTGGTGCAGGAAACCACTTTTGCACTTGTATTAGTGTGGAAAAAACACTTTTCGCACTTGTGTTAGTGTTGAAAAACCACTTTTCGCACTTGTGTTAGTGTTGAAAAACCACTTTTCGCACTTGTGTTAGTGTTGAAAAACCACTTTTCGCACTTGTGTTGGTGCAGGAAACCACTTTTGCACTTGTATTAGTGTGGAAAAAACACTTTTTGCACTTGTGATAATGTTGAAAAACCACTTTTCGCACTTGTGTTAGTGTTGAAAAACCACTTTTCGCACTTGTGTTGGTGCAGGAAACCACTTTTGCACTTGTATTATTTTTGGAAAAAACACTTTTCGCACTTGTGTTAGTGTTGAAAAACCAATTTTCGCACTTGTGTTAGTGTTGAAAAACCAATTTTCGCACTTGTATTAGTGTTGAAAAACCACTTTTCGCACTTGTGTTGGTGCAGGAAACCACTTTTGCACTTGTATTAGTGTGGAAAAAACACTTTTCGCACTTGTGTTAGTGTTGAAAAACCACTTTTCGCACTTGTATTAGTGTTGAAAAACCACTTTTCGCACTTGTGTTGGTGCAGGAAACCACTTTTGCACTTGTATTAGTGTGGAAAAAACACTTTTCGCACTTGTGTTAGTGTTGAAAAACCACTTTTCGCACTTGTGTTAGTGTTGAAAAACCACTTTTCGCACTTGTGTTAGTGTTGAAAAACCACTTTTCGCACTTGTGTTGGTGCAGGAAACTACTTTTGCACTTGTATTAGTGTGGAAAAACCACTTTTTGCACTTGTGATATTGTTGAAAAACCACTTTTCGCACTTGTGTTAGTGTTGAAAAACCACTTTTCGCACTTGTGTTAGTGTTGAAAAACCACTTTTCGCACTTGTGTTGGTGCAGGA
The DNA here is from genome assembly GCF_964187855.1 of Myxine glutinosa. Lineage (NCBI taxonomy): Eukaryota > Metazoa > Chordata > Myxini > Myxiniformes > Myxinidae > Myxine > Myxine glutinosa. The sequence goes on along the minus strand of NW_027617094.1, from coordinate 128,797 downwards.
AACCACTTTTGCACTTGTATTAGTGTGGAAAAAACACTTTTTGCACTTGTGATAATGTTGAAAAACCACTTTTCGCACTTGTGTTAGTGTTGAAAAACCACTTTTCGCACTTGTGTTGGTGCAGGAAACCACTTTTGCACTTGTATTATTTTTGGAAAAAACACTTTTTTCACTTGTGTTAGTGTTGAAAAACCACTTTTCGCACTTGTGTTAGTGTTGAAAAACCACTTTTCGCACTTGTATTAGTGTTGAAAAACCACTTTTCGCACTTGTGTTGGTGCAGGAAACCACTTTTGCACTTGTATTAGTGTGGAAAAAACACTTTTCGCACTTGTGTTAGTGTTGAAAAACCACTTTTCGCACTTGTATTAGTGTTGAAAAACCACTTTTCGCACTTGTGTTGGTGCAGGAAACCACTTTTGCACTTGTATTAGTGTGGAAAAAACACTTTTCGCACTTGTGTTAGTGTTGAAAAACCACTTTTCGCACTTGTGTTAGTGTTGAAAAACCACTTTTCGCACTTGTGTTGGTGCAGGAAACCACTTTTGCACTTGTATTAGTGTGGAAAAAACACTTTTCGCACTTGTGTTAGTGTTGAAAAACCACTTTTCGCACTTGTGTTAGTGTTGAAAAACCACTTTTCGCACTTGTGTTAGTGTTGAAAAACCACTTTTCGCACTTGTGTTGGTGCAGGAAACCACTTTTGCACTTGTATTAGTGTGGAAAAACCACTTTTTGCACTTGTGATATTGTTGAAAAACCACTTTTCGCACTTGTGTTAGTGTTGAAAAACCACTTTTCGCACTTGTGTTGGTGCAGGAAACCACTTTTGCACTTGTATTAGTGTGGAAAAAACACTTTTCGCACTTGTGATAGTGTTGAAAAACCACTTTTCGCACTTGTGTTAGTGTTGAAAAACCACTTTTCGCACTTGCGTTGGTGCAGGAAACCACTTTTGCACTTGTATTAGTGTGGAAAAACCACTTTTCGCACTTGTGTTAGTGTTGAAAAACCACTTTTCGCACTTATGTTAGTGTTGAAAAACCATTTTTTGCACTGTGTTAGTGTTGAAAAACCACTTTTCGCACTTGTGTTGGTGCAGGAAACCACTTTTGCACTTGTATTAGTGTGGAAAAAACACTTTTCGCACTTGTGTTAGTGTTGAAAAACCACTTTTCGCACTTGTGTTAGTGTTGAAAAACCACTTTTCGCACTTGTGTTAGTGTTGAAAAAGCACTTTTCGCACTTGTGTTGGTGCAGGAAACCACTTTTGCACTTGTATTAGTGTGGAAAAAACACTTTTTGCACTTGTGATAATGTTGAAAAACCACTTTTCGCACTTGTGTTAGTGTTGAAAAACCACTTTTCGCACTTGTGTTGGTGCAGGAAACCACTTTTGCACTTGTATTATTTTTGGAAAAAACACTTTTCGCACTTGTGTTAGTGTTGAAAAACCAATTTTCGCACTTGTGTTAGTGTTGAAAAACCACTTTTCGCACTTGTATTAGTGTTGAAAAACCACTTTTCGCACTTGTGTTGGTGCAGGAAACCACTTTTGCACTTGTATTAGTGTGGAAAAAACACTTTTCGCACTTGTGTTAGTGTTGAAAAACCACTTTTCGCACTTGTATTAGTGTTGAAAAACCACTTTTCGCACTTGTGTTGGTGCAGGAAACCACTTTTGCACTTGTATTAGTGTGGAAAAAACACTTTTCGCACTTGTGTTAGTGTTGAAAAACCACTTTTCGCACTTGTGTTAGTGTTGAAAAACCACTTTTCGCACTTGTGTTAGTGTTGAAAAACCACTTTTCGCACTTGTGTTGGTGCAGGAAACCACTTTTGCACTTGTATTAGTGTGGAAAAACCACTTTTTGCACTTGTGATATTGTTGAAAAACCACTTTTCACACTTGTGTTAGTGTTGAAAAACCACTTTTCGCACTTGTGTTGGTGCAGGAAACCACTTTTGCACTTGTATTAGTGTGGAAAAAACACTTTTCGCACTTGTGATAGTGTTGAAAAACCACTTTTCGCACTTGTGTTAGTGTTGAAAAACCACTTTTCGCACTTGCGTTGGTGCAGGAAACCACTTTTGCACTTGTATTAGTGTGGAAAAACCACTTTTCGCACTTGTGTTAGTGTTGAAAAACCACTTTTCGCACTTATGTTAGTGTTGAAAAACCATTTTTTGCACTGTGTTAGTGTTGAAAAACCACTTTTCGCACTTGTGTTGGTGCAGGAAACCACTTTTGCACTTGTATTAGTGTGGAAAAAACACTTTTCGCACTTGTGTTAGTGTTGAAAAACCACTTTTCGCACTTGTGTTAGTGTTGAAAAACCACTTTTCGCACTTGTGTTAGTGTTGAAAAACCACTTTTCGCACTTGTGTTAGTGTTGAAAAACGACTTTTCGCACTTGTGTTGGTGCAGGAAACCACTTTTGCACTTGTAGTAGTGTGGAAAAAACACTTTTCGCATTTGTGTTAGTGTTGAAAAACCACTTTTGCACTTGTATTAGTGTGGAAAAACACTTTTTGCACTTGTGATAGTGTTGAAAAACCACTTTTCGCACTTGTGTTAGTGTTGAAAAACCACTTTTCGCACTTGTGTTAGTGTTGAAAAACCACTTTTCGCACTTGTGTTGGTGCAGGAAACCACTTTTGCACTTGGATTAGTGTGGAAAAAACACTTTTCGCACTTGTGTTAGTGTTGAAAAACCACTTTTCGCACTTGTGTTAGTGTTGAAAAACCACTTTTCGCACTTGTGTTAGTGTTGAAAAACCACTTTTCGCACTTGTGTTAGTGTTGAAAAACCACTTTTCGCACTTGTGTTAGTGTTGAAAAACGACTTTTCGCACTTGTGTTGGTGCAGGAAACCACTGTTGCACTTGTATAAGTGTGGAAAAAACACTTTTCGCACTTGTGTTGGTGTTGAAAAAACACTTTTTGCACTTGTGATAGTGTTGAAAAACCACTTTTCGCACTTGTGATAGTGTTGAAAAAACACTTTTCGCACTTGTGTTAGTGTTGAAAAACCACTTTTCGCACTTGCGTTGGTGCAGGAAACCACTTTTGCACTTGTATTAGTGTGGAAAAACCACTTTTCGCACTTGTGTTAGTGTTGAAAAACCACTTTTCGCACTTATGTTAGTGTTGAAAAACCATTTTTTGCACTGTGTTAGTGTTGAAAAACCACTTTTCGCACTTGTGTTGGTGCAGGAAACTACTTTTGCACTTGTATTAGTGTGGAAAAAACACTTTTCGCACTTGTGTTAGTGTTGAAAAACCACTTTTCGCACTTGTGTTAGTGTTGAAAAACCACTTTTCGCACTTGTGTTAGTGTTGAAAAACCACTTTTCGCACTTGTGTTGGTGCAGGAAACCACTTTTGCACTTGTATTAGTGTGGAAAAAACACTTTTTGCACTTGTGATAATGTTGAAAAACCACTTTTCGCACTTGTGTTAGTGTTGACAAACCACTTTTCGCACTTGTGTTGGTGCAGGAAACCACTTTTGCACTTGTATTATTTTTGGAAAAAACACTTTTCGCACTTGTGTTAGTGTTGAAAAACCAATTTTCGCACTTGTGTTAGTGTTGAAAAACCAATTTTCGCACTTGTATTAGTGTTGAAAAACCACTTTTCGCACTTGTGTTGGTGCAGGAAACCACTTTTGCACTTGTATTAGTGTGGAAAAAACACTTTTCGCACTTGTGTTAGTGTTGAAAAACCACTTTTCGCACTTGTATTAGTGTTGAAAAACCACTTTTCGCACTTGTGTTGGTGCAGGAAACCACTTTTGCACTTGTATTAGTGTGGAAAAAACACTTTTCGCACTTGTGTTAGTGTTGAAAAACCACTTTTCGCACTTGTGTTAGTGTTGAAAAACCACTTTTCGCACTTGTGTTAGTGTTGAAAAACCACTTTTCGCACTTGTGTTGGTGCAGGAAACTACTTTTGCACTTGTATTAGTGTGGAAATACCACTTTTTGCACTTGTGATATTGTTGAAAAACCACTTTTCGCACTTGTGTTAGTGTTGAAAAACCACTTTTCGCACTTGTGTTGGTGCAGGAAACCACTTTTGCACTTGTATTAGTGTGGAAAAAACACTTTTCGCACTTGTGATAGTGTTGAAAAACCACTTTTCGCACTTGTGTTAGTGTTGAAAAACCACTTTTCGCACTTGCGTTGGTGCAGGAAACCACTTTTGCACTTGTATTAGTGTGGAAAAAACACTTTTCGCACTTGTATTAGTGTTGAAAAACCACTTTTCGCACTTGTGTTAGTGTTGAAAAACCACTTTTCGCACTTGTGTTGGTGCAGGAAACCACTTTTGCACTTGTATTAGTGTGGAAAAAACACTTTTTGCACTTGTGATAATGTTGAAAAACCACTTTTCGCACTTGTGTTAGTGTTGAAAAACCACTTTTCGCACTTGTGTTGGTGCAGGAAACCACTTTTGCACTTGTATTATTTTTGGAAAAAACACTTTTTTCACTTGTGTTAGTGTTGAAAAACCACTTTTCGCACTTGTGTTAGTGTTGAAAAACCACTTTTCGCACTTGTATTAGTGTTGAAAAACCACTTTTCGCACTTGTGTTGGTGCAGGAAACCACTTTTGCACTTGTATTAGTGTGGAAAAAACACTTTTCGCACTTGTGTTAGTGTTGAAAAACCACTTTTCGCACTTGTATTAGTGTTGAAAAACCACTTTTCGCACTTGTGTTGGTGCAGGAAACCACTTTTGCACTTGTATTAGTGTGGAAAAAACACTTTTCGCACTTGTGTTAGTGTTGAAAAACCACTTTTCGCACTTGTGTTAGTGTTGAAAAACCACTTTTCGCACTTGTGTTGGTGCAGGAAACCACTTTTGCACTTGTATTAGTGTGGAAAAAACACTTTTCGCACTTGTGTTAGTGTTGAAAAACCACTTTTCGCACTTGTGTTAGTGTTGAAAAACCACTTTTCGCACTTGTGTTAGTGTTGAAAAACCACTTTTCGCACTTGTGTTGGTGCAGGAAACCACTTTTGCACTTGTATTAGTGTGGAAAAACCACTTTTTGCACTTGTGATATTGTTGAAAAACCACTTTTCGCACTTGTGTTAGTGTTGAAAAACCACTTTTCGCACTTGTGTTGGTGCAGGAAACCACTTTTGCACTTGTATTAGTGTGGAAAAAACACTTTTCGCACTTGTGATAGTGTTGAAAAACCACTTTTCGCACTTGTGTTAGTGTTGAAAAACCACTTTTCGCACTTGCGTTGGTGCAGGAAACCACTTTTGCACTTGTATTAGTGTGGAAAAACCACTTTTCGCACTTGTGTTAGTGTTGAAAAACCACTTTTCGCACTTATGTTAGTGTTGAAAAACCATTTTTTGCACTGTGTTAGTGTTGAAAAACCACTTTTCGCACTTGTGTTGGTGCAGGAAACCACTTTTGCACTTGTATTAGTGTGGAAAAAACACTTTTCGCACTTGTGTTAGTGTTGAAAAACCACTTTTCGCACTTGTGTTAGTGTTGAAAAACCACTTTTCGCACTTGTGTTAGTGTTGAAAAAGCACTTTTCGCACTTGTGTTGGTGCAGGAAACCACTTTTGCACTTGTATTAGTGTGGAAAAAACACTTTTTGCACTTGTGATAATGTTGAAAAACCACTTTTCGCACTTGTGTTAGTGTTGAAAAACCACTTTTCGCACTTGTGTTGGTGCAGGAAACCACTTTTGCACTTGTATTATTTTTGGAAAAAACACTTTTCGCACTTGTGTTAGTGTTGAAAAACCAATTTTCGCACTTGTGTTAGTGTTGAAAAACCACTTTTCGCACTTGTATTAGTGTTGAAAAACCACTTTTCGCACTTGTGTTGGTGCAGGAAACCACTTTTGCACTTGTATTAGTGTGGAAAAAACACTTTTCGCACTTGTGTTAGTGTTGAAAAACCACTTTTCGCACTTGTATTAGTGTTGAAAAACCACTTTTCGCACTTGTGTTGGTGCAGGAAACCACTTTTGCACTTGTATTAGTGTGGAAAAAACACTTTTCGCACTTGTGTTAGTGTTGAAAAACCACTTTTCGCACTTGTGTTAGTGTTGAAAAACCACTTTTCGCACTTGTGTTAGTGTTGAAAAACCACTTTTCGCACTTGTGTTGGTGCAGGAAACCACTTTTGCACTTGTATTAGTGTGGAAAAACCACTTTTTGCACTTGTGATATTGTTGAAAAACCACTTTTCACACTTGTGTTAGTGTTGAAAAACCACTTTTCGCACTTGTGTTGGTGCAGGAAACCACTTTTGCACTTGTATTAGTGTGGAAAAAACACTTTTCGCACTTGTGATAGTGTTGAAAAACCACTTTTCGCACTTGTGTTAGTGTTGAAAAACCACTTTTCGCACTTGCGTTGGTGCAGGAAACCACTTTTGCACTTGTATTAGTGTGGAAAAACCACTTTTCGCACTTGTGTTAGTGTTGAAAAACCACTTTTCGCACTTATGTTAGTGTTGAAAAACCATTTTTTGCACTGTGTTAGTGTTGAAAAACCACTTTTCGCACTTGTGTTGGTGCAGGAAACCACTTTTGCACTTGTATTAGTGTGGAAAAAACACTTTTCGCACTTGTGTTAGTGTTGAAAAACCACTTTTCGCACTTGTGTTAGTGTTGAAAAACCACTTTTCGCACTTGTGTTAGTGTTGAAAAACCACTTTTCGCACTTGTGTTAGTGTTGAAAAACGACTTTTCGCACTTGTGTTGGTGCAGGAAACCACTTTTGCACTTGTAGTAGTGTGGAAAAAACACTTTTCGCATTTGTGTTAGTGTTGAAAAACCACTTTTGCACTTGTATTAGTGTGGAAAAACACTTTTTGCACTTGTGATAGTGTTGAAAAACCACTTTTCGCACTTGTGTTAGTGTTGAAAAACCACTTTTCGCACTTGTGTTAGTGTTGAAAAACCACTTTTCGCACTTGTGTTGGTGCAGGAAACCACTTTTGCACTTGGATTAGTGTGGAAAAAACACTTTTCGCACTTGTGTTAGTGTTGAAAAACCACTTTTCGCACTTGTGTTAGTGTTGAAAAACCACTTTTCGCACTTGTGTTAGTGTTGAAAAACCACTTTTCGCACTTGTGTTAGTGTTGAAAAACCACTTTTCGCACTTGTGTTAGTGTTGAAAAACGACTTTTCGCACTTGTGTTGGTGCAGGAAACCACTGTTGCACTTGTATAAGTGTGGAAAAAACACTTTTCGCACTTGTGTTGGTGTTGAAAAAACACTTTTTGCACTTGTGATAGTGTTGAAAAACCACTTTTCGCACTTGTGATAGTGTTGAAAAAACACTTTTCGCACTTGTGTTGGTGTTGAAAAACCACTTTTCACACTTGTGTTGGTGCAGGAAACCACTTTTGCACTTGTATTAGTGTGGAAAAAACACTTTTCGCACTTGTGTTAGTGTTGAAAAACCACTTTTCGCACTTGTGTTAGTGTTGAAAAACCACTTTTCTCACTTGTGTTTGTGTTGAAAAACCACTTTTCGCACTTGTGTTAGTGTTGAAAAACCACTTTTCGCACTTGTGTTAGTGTTGAAAAACCACTTTTCGCACTTGTGTTAGTGTTGAAAAACCACTTTTCGCACTTGTGTTGGTGCAGGAAACCACTTTTGCACTTGTATTAGTGTGAAAAAAACACTTTTTGCACTTGTGATAATGTTGAAAAACCACTTTTCGCACTTGTGTTAGTGTTGAAAAACCACTTTTCGCACTTGTGTTGGTGCAGGAAACCACTTTTGCACTTGTATTATTTTTGGAAAAAACACTTTTTTCACTTGTGTTAGTGTTGAAAAACCACTTTTCGCACTTGTGTTAGTGTTGAAAAACCACTTTTCGCACTTGTATTAGTGTTGAAAAACCACTTTTCGCACTTGTGTTGGTGCAGGAAACCACTTTTGCACTTGTATTAGTGTGGAAAAAACACTTTTCGCACTTGTGTTAGTGTTGAAAAACCACTTTTCGCACTTGTATTAGTGTTGAAAAACCACTTTTCGCACTTGTGTTGGTGCAGGAAACCACTTTTGCACTTGTATTAGTGTGGAAAAAACACTTTTCGCACTTGTGTTAGTGTTGAAAAACCACTTTTCGCACTTGTGTTAGTGTTGAAAAACCACTTTTCGCACTTGTGTTGGTGCAGGAAACCACTTTTGCACTTGTATTAGTGTGGAAAAAACACTTTTCGCACTTGTGTTAGTGTTGAAAAACCACTTTTCGCACTTGTGTTAGTGTTGAAAAACCACTTTTCGCACTTGTGTTAGTGTTGAAAAACCACTTTTCGCACTTGTGTTGGTGCAGGAAACCACTTTTGCACTTGTATTAGTGTGGAAAAACCACTTTTTGCACTTGTGATATTGTTGAAAAACCACTTTTCTCACTTGTGTTAGTGTTGAAAAACCACTTTTCGCACTTGTGTTGGTGCAGGAAACCACTTTTGCACTTGTATTAGTGTGGAAAAAACACTTTTCGCACTTGTGATAGTGTTGAAAAACCACTTTTCGCACTTGTGTTAGTGTTGAAAAACCACTTTTCGCACTTGCGTTGGTGCAGGAAACCACTTTTGCACTTGTATTAGTGTGGAAAAACCACTTTTCGCACTTGTGTTAGTGTTGAAAAACCACTTTTCGCACTTATGTTAGTGTTGAAAAACCATTTTTTGCACTGTGTTAGTGTTGAAAAACCACTTTTCGCACTTGTGTTGGTGCAGGAAACCACTTTTGCACTTGTATTAGTGTGGAAAAAACACTTTTCGCACTTGTGTTAGTGTTGAAAAACCACTTTTCGCACTTGTGTTAGTGTTGAAAAACCACTTTTCGCACTTGTGTTAGTGTTGAAAAAGCACTTTTCGCACTTGTGTTGGTGCAGGAAACCACTTTTGCACTTGTATTAGTGTGGAAAAAACACTTTTTGCACTTGTGATAATGTTGAAAAACCACTTTTCGCACTTGTGTTAGTGTTGAAAAACCACTTTTCGCACTTGTGTTGGTGCAGGAAACCACTTTTGCACTTATGTTAGTGTTGAAAAACCATTTTTTGCACTGTGTTAGTGTTGAAAAACCACTTTTGCACTTATGTTAGTGTTGAAAAACCATTTTTTGCACTTGTGATAATGTTGAAAAACCACTTTTTGCACTTGTATTAGTGTGGAAAAACCACTTTTCGCACTTGTGTTAGTGTTGAAAAACCACTTTTCGCACTTATGTTAGTGTTGAAAAACCATTTTTTGCACTGTGTTAGTGTTGAAAAACCACTTTTCGCACTTGTGTTGGTGCAGGAAACCACTTTTGCACTTGTATTAGTGTGGAAAAAACACTTTTCGCACTTGTGTTAGTGTTGAAAAACCACTTTTCGCACTTGTGTTAGTGTTGAAAAACCACTTTTCGCACTTGTGTTGGTGCAGGAAACCACTTTTGCACTTGGATTAGTGTGGAAAAAACACTTTTCGCACTTGTGTTAGTGTTGAAAAACCACTTTTCGCACTTGTGTTAGTGTTGAAAAACCACTTTTCGCACTTGTGTTAGTGTTGAAAAACCACTTTTCGCACTTGTGTTAGTGTTGAAAAACCACTTTTCGCACTTGTGTTAGTGTTGAAAAACGACTTTTCGCACTTGTGTTGGTGCAGGAAACCACTGTTGCACTTGTATAAGTGTGGAAAAAACACTTTTCGCACTTGTGTTGGTGTTGAAAAAACACTTTTTGCACTTGTGATAGTGTTGAAAAACCACTTTTCGCACTTGTGATAGTGTTGAAAAAACACTTTTCGCACTTGTGTTGGTGTTGAAAAACCACTTTTCACACTTGTGTTGGTGCAGGAAACCACTTTTGCACTTGTATTAGTGTGGAAAAAACACTTTTCGCACTTGTGTTAGTGTTGAAAAACCACTTTTCGCACTTGTGTTAGTGTTGAAAAACCACTTTTCTCACTTGTGTTTGTGTTGAAAAACCACTTTTCGCACTTGTGTTAGTGTTGAAAAACCACTTTTCGCACTTGTGTTAGTGTTGAAAAACCACTTTTCGCACTTGTGTTAGTGTTGAAAAACCACTTTTCGCACTTGTGTTGGTGCAGGAAACCACTTTTGCACTTGTATTAGTGTGAAAAAAACACTTTTTGCACTTGTGATAATGTTGAAAAACCACTTTTCGCACTTGTGTTAGTGTTGAAAAACCACTTTTCGCACTTGTGTTGGTGCAGGAAACCACTTTTGCACTTGTATTATTTTTGGAAAAAACACTTTTTTCACTTGTGTTAGTGTTGAAAAACCACTTTTCGCACTTGTGTTAGTGTTGAAAAACCACTTTTCGCACTTGTATTAGTGTTGAAAAACCACTTTTCGCACTTGTGTTGGTGCAGGAAACCACTTTTGCACTTGTATTAGTGTGGAAAAAACACTTTTCGCACTTGTGTTAGTGTTGAAAAACCACTTTTCGCACTTGTATTAGTGTTGAAAAACCACTTTTCGCACTTGTGTTGGTGCAGGAAACCACTTTTGCACTTGTATTAGTGTGGAAAAAACACTTTTCGCACTTGTGTTAGTGTTGAAAAACCACTTTTCGCACTTGTGTTAGTGTTGAAAAACCACTTTTCGCACTTGTGTTGGTGCAGGAAACCACTTTTGCACTTGTATTAGTGTGGAAAAAACACTTTTCGCACTTGTGTTAGTGTTGAAAAACCACTTTTCGCACTTGTGTTAGTGTTGAAAAACCACTTTTCGCACTTGTGTTAGTGTTGAAAAACCACTTTTCGCACTTGTGTTGGTGCAGGAAACCACTTTTGCACTTGTATTAGTGTGGAAAAACCACTTTTTGCACTTGTGATATTGTTGAAAAACCACTTTTCGCACTTGTGTTAGTGTTGAAAAACCACTTTTCGCACTTGTGTTGGTGCAGGAAACCACTTTTGCACTTGTATTAGTGTGGAAAAAACACTTTTCGCACTTGTGATAGTGTTGAAAAACCACTTTTCGCACTTGTGTTAGTGTTGAAAAACCACTTTTCGCACTTGCGTTGGTGCAGGAAACCACTTTTGCACTTGTATTAGTGTGGAAAAACCACTTTTCGCACTTGTGTTAGTGTTGAAAAACCACTTTTCGCACTTATGTTAGTGTTGAAAAACCATTTTTTGCACTGTGTTAGTGTTGAAAAACCACTTTTCGCACTTGTGTTGGTGCAGGAAACCACTTTTGCACTTGTATTAGTGTGGAAAAAACACTTTTCGCACTTGTGTTAGTGTTGAAAAACCACTTTTCGCACTTGCGTTGGTGCAGGAAACCACTTTTCGCACTTGTGATAGTGTTGAAAAAACACTTTTCGCACTTGTGTTGGTGTTGAAAAACCACTTTTCACACTTGTGTTGGTGCAGGAAACCACTTTTGCACTTGTATTAGTGTGGAAAAAACACTTTTCGCACTTGTGTTAGTGTTGAAAAACCACTTTTCGCACTTGTGTTAGTGTTGAAAAACCACTTTTCTCACTTGTGTTTGTGTTGAAAAACCACTTTTCGCACTTGTGTTAGTGTTGAAAAACCACTTTTCGCACTTGTGTTAGTGTTGAAAAACCACTTTTCGCACTTGTGTTAGTGTTGAAAAACCACTTTTCGCACTTGTGTTGGTGCAGGAAACCACTTTTGCACTTGTATTAGTGTGAAAAAAACACTTTTTGCACTTGTGATAATGTTGAAAAACCACTTTTCGCACTTGTGTTAGTGTTGAAAAACCACTTTTCGCACTTGTGTTGGTGCAGGAAACCACTTTTGCACTTGTATTATTTTTGGAAAAAACACTTTTTTCACTTGTGTTAGTGTTGAAAAACCACTTTTCGCACTTGTGTTAGTGTTGAAAAACCACTTTTCGCACTTGTATTAGTGTTGAAAAACCACTTTTCGCACTTGTGTTGGTGCAGGAAACCACTTTTGCACTTGTATTAGTGTGGAAAAAACACTTTTCGCACTTGTGTTAGTGTTGAAAAACCACTTTTCGCACTTGTATTAGTGTTGAAAAACCACTTTTCGCACTTGTGTTGGTGCAGGAAACCACTTTTGCACTTGTATTAGTGTGGAAAAAACACTTTTCGCACTTGTGTTAGTGTTGAAAAACCACTTTTCGCACTTGTGTTAGTGTTGAAAAACCACTTTTCGCACTTGTGTTGGTGCAGGAAACCACTTTTGCACTTGTATTAGTGTGGAAAAAACACTTTTCGCACTTGTGTTAGTGTTGAAAAACCACTTTTCGCACTTGTGTTAGTGTTGAAAAACCACTTTTCGCACTTGTGTTAGTGTTGAAAAACCACTTTTCGCACTTGTGTTGGTGCAGGAAACCACTTTTGCACTTGTATTAGTGTGGAAAAACCACTTTTTGCACTTGTGATATTGTTGAAAAACCACTTTTCGCACTTGTGTTAGTGTTGAAAAACCACTTTTCGCACTTGTGTTGGTGCAGGAAACCACTTTTGCACTTGTATTAGTGTGGAAAAAACACTTTTCGCACTTGTGATAGTGTTGAAAAACCACTTTTCGCACTTGTGTTAGTGTTGAAAAACCACTTTTCGCACTTGCGTTGGTGCAGGAAACCACTTTTGCACTTGTATTAGTGTGGAAAAACCACTTTTCGCACTTGTGTTAGTGTTGAAAAACCACTTTTCGCACTTATGTTAGTGTTGAAAAACCATTTTTTGCACTGTGTTAGTGTTGAAAAACCACTTTTCGCACTTGTGTTGGTGCAGGAAACCACTTTTGCACTTGTATTAGTGTGGAAAAAACACTTTTCGCACTTGTGTTAGTGTTGAAAAACCACTTTTCGCACTTGTGTTAGTGTTGAAAAACCACTTTTCGCACTTGTGTTAGTGTTGAAAAAGCACTTTTCGCACTTGTGTTGGTGCAGGAAACCACTTTTGCACTTGTATTAGTGTGGAAAAAACACTTTTTGCACTTGTGATAATGTTGAAAAACCACTTTTCGCACTTGTGTTAGTGTTGAAAAACCACTTTTCGCACTTGTGTTGGTGCAGGAAACCACTTTTGCACTTGTATTATTTTTGGAAAAAACACTTTTCGCACTTGTGTTAGTGTTGAAAAACCAATTTTCGCACTTGTGTTAGTGTTGAAAAACCATTTTTTGCACTTGTATTAGTGTTGAAAAACCACTTTTCGCACTTGTGTTGGTGCAGGAAACCACTTTTGCACTTGTATTAGTGTGGAAAAAACACTTTTCGCACTTGTGTTAGTGTTGAAAAACCACTTTTCGCACTTGTATTAGTGTTGAAAAACCACTTTTTGCACTTGTGTTGGTGCAGGAAACCACTTTTGCACTTGTATTAGTGTGGAAAAAACACTTTTCGCACTTGTGTTAGTGTTGAAAAACCACTTTTCGCACTTGTGTTAGTGTTGAAAAACCACTTTTCGCACTTGTGTTAGTGTTGAAAAACCACTTTTCGCACTTGTGTTGGTGCAGGAAACCACTTTTGCACTTGTATTAGTGTGGAAAAACCACTTTTTGCACTTGTGATATTGTTGAAAAACCACTTTTCACACTTGTGTTAGTGTTGAAAAACCACTTTTCGCACTTGTGTTGGTGCAGGAAACCACTTTTGCACTTGTATTAGTGTGGAAAAAACACTTTTCGCACTTGTGATAGTGTTGAAAAACCACTTTTCGCACTTGTGTTAGTGTTGAAAAACCACTTTTCGCACTTGCGTTGGTGCAGGAAACCACTTTTGCACTTGTATTAGTGTGGAAAAACCACTTTTCGCACTTGTGTTAGTGTTGAAAAACCACTTTTCGCACTTATGTTAGTGTTGAAAAACCATTTTTTGCACTGTGTTAGTGTTGAAAAACCACTTTTCGCACTTGTGTTGGTGCAGGAAACCACTTTTGCACTTGTATTAGTGTGGAAAAAACACTTTTCGCACTTGTGTTAGTGTTGAAAAACCACTTTTCGCACTTGTGTTAGTGTTGAAAAACCACTTTTCGCACTTGTGTTAGTGTTGAAAAACCACTTTTCGCACTTGTGTTAGTGTTGAAAAACGACTTTTCGCACTTGTGTTGGTGCAGGAAACCACTTTTGCACTTGTAGTAGTGTGGAAAAAACACTTTTCGCATTTGTGTTAGTGTTGAAAAACCACTTTTGCACTTGTATTAGTGTGGAAAAACACTTTTTGCACTTGTGATAGTGTTGAAAAACCACTTTTCGCACTTGTGTTAGTGTTGAAAAACCACTTTTCGCACTTGTGTTAGTGTTGAAAAACCACTTTTCGCACTTGTGTTGGTGCAGGAAACCACTTTTGCACTTGGATTAGTGTGGAAAAAACACTTTTCGCACTTGTGTTAGTGTTGAAAAACCACTTTTCGCACTTGTGTTAGTGTTGAAAAACCACTTTTCGCACTTGTGTTAGTGTTGAAAAACCACTTTTCGCACTTGTGTTAGTGTTGAAAAACCACTTTTCGCACTTGTGTTAGTGTTGAAAAACGACTTTTCGCACTTGTGTTGGTGCAGGAAACCACTGTTGCACTTGTATAAGTGTGGAAAAAACACTTTTCGCACTTGTGTTGGTGTTGAAAAAACACTTTTTGCACTTGTGATAGTGTTGAAAAACCACTTTTCGCACTTGTGATAGTGTTGAAAAAACACTTTTCGCACTTGTGTTGGTGTTGAAAAACCACTTTTCACACTTGTGTTGGTGCAGGAAACCACTTTTGCACTTGTATTAGTGTGGAAAAAACACTTTTCGCACTTGTGTTAGTGTTGAAAAACCACTTTTCGCACTTGTGTTAGTGTTGAAAAACCACTTTTCTCACTTGTGTTTGTGTTGAAAAACCACTTTTCGCACTTGTGTTAGTGTTGAAAAACCACTTTTCGCACTTGTGTTAGTGTTGAAAAACCACTTTTCGCACTTGTGTTAGTGTTGAAAAACCACTTTTCGCACTTGTGTTGGTGCAGGAAACCACTTTTGCACTTGTATTAGTGTGAAAAAAACACTTTTTGCACTTGTGATAATGTTGAAAAACCACTTTTCGCACTTGTGTTAGTGTTGAAAAACCACTTTTCGCACTTGTGTTGGTGCAGGAAACCACTTTTGCACTTGTATTATTTTTGGAAAAAACACTTTTTTCACTTGTGTTAGTGTTGAAAAACCACTTTTCGCACTTGTGTTAGTGTTGAAAAACCACTTTTCGCACTTGTATTAGTGTTGAAAAACCACTTTTCGCACTTGTGTTGGTGCAGGAAACCACTTTTGCACTTGTATTAGTGTGGAAAAAACACTTTTCGCACTTGTGTTAGTGTTGAAAAACCACTTTTCGCACTTGTATTAGTGTTGAAAAACCACTTTTCGCTCTTGTGTTGGTGCAGGAAACCACTTTTGCACTTGTATTAGTGTGGAAAAAACACTTTTCGCACTTGTGTTAGTGTTGAAAAACCACTTTTCGCACTTGTGTTAGTGTTGAAAAACCACTTTTCGCACTTGTGTTAGTGTTGAAAAACCACTTTTCGCACTTGTGTTGGTGCAGCAAACCACTTTTGCACTTGTATTAGTGTGGAAAAACCACTTTTTGCACTTGTGATATTGTTGAAAAACCACTTTTCGCACTTGTGTTAGTGTTGAAAAACCACTTTTCGCACTTGTGTTGGTGCAGGAAACCACTTTTGCACTTGTATTAGTGTGGAAAAAACACTTTTCGCACCTGTGATAGTGTTGAAAAACCACTTTTCGCACTTGTGTTAGTGTTGAAAAACCACTTTTCGCACTTGCGTTGGTGCAGGAAACCACTTTTGCACTTGTATTAGTGTGGAAAAACCACTTTTCGCACTTGTGTTAGTGTTGAAAAACCACTTTTCGCACTTATGTTAGTGTTGAAAAACCATTTTTTGCACTGTGTTAGTGTTGAAAAACCACTTTTCGCACTTGTGTTGGTGCAGGAAACCACTTTTGCACTTGTATTAGTGTGGAAAAAACACTTTTCGCACTTGTGTTAGTGTTGAAAAACCACTTTTCGCACTTGTGTTAGTGTTGAAAAACCACTTTTCGCACTTGTGTTAGTGTTGAAAAACCACTTTTCGCACTTGTGTTGGTGCAGGAAACCACTTTTGCACTTGTATTAGTGTGGAAAAAACACTTTTTGCACTTGTGATAATGTTGAAAAACCACTTTTCGCACTTGTGTTAGTGTTGAAAAACTACTTTTCGCACTTGTGTTGGTGCAGGAAACCACTTTTGCACTTGTATTATTTTTGGAAAAAACACTTTTCGCACTTGTGTTAGTGTTGAAAAACCAATTTTCGCACTTGTGTTAGTGTTGAAAAACCAATTTTCGCACTTGTATTAGTGTTGAAAAACCACTTTTCGCACTTGTTTTGGTGCAGGAAACCACTTTTGCACTTGTATTAGTGTGGAAAAAACACTTTTCGCACTTGTGTTAGTGTTGAAAAACCACTTTTCGCACTTGTATTAGTGTTGAAAAACCACTTTTCGCACTTGTGTTGGTGCAGGAAACCACTTTTGCACTTGTATTAGTGTGGAAAAAACACTTTTCGCACTTGTGTTAGTGTTGAAAAACCACTTTTCGCACTTGTGTTAGTGTTGAAATACCACTTTTCGCACTTGTGTTAGTGTTGAAAAACCACTTTTCGCACTTGTGTTGGTGCAGGAAACTACTTTTGCACTTGTATTAGTGTGGAAAAACCACTTTTTGCACTTGTGATATTGTTGAAAAACCACTTTTCGCACTTGTGTTAGTGTTGAAAAACCACTTTTCGCACTTGTGTTGGTGCAGGAAACCACTTTTGCACTTGTATTAGTGTGGAAAAAACACTTTTCGCACTTGTGATAGTGTTGAAAAACCACTTTTCGCACTTGTGTTAGTGTTGAAAAACCACTTTTCGCACTTGCGTTGGTGCAGGAAACCACTTTTGCACTTGTATTAGTGTGGAAAAAACACTTTTCGCACTTGTATTAGTGTTGAAAAACCACTTTTCGCACTTGTGTTGGTGCAGGAAACCACTTTTGCACTTGTATTAGTGTGGAAAAAACACTTTTCGCACTTGTGTTAGTGTTGAAAAACCACTTTTCGCACTTGCGTTGGTGCAGGAAACCACTTTTGCACTTGTATTAGTGTTGAAAAACCACTTTTCGCACTTGTATTAGTGTTGAAAAACCACTTTTCGCACTTGTGTTGGTGCAGGAAACCACTTTTGCACTTGTATTAGTGTGGAAAAAACACTTTTCGCACTTGTGTTAGTGTTGAAAAACCACTTTTCGCACTTGTATTAGTGTTGAAAAACCACTTTTCGCACTTGTGTTGGTGCAGGAAACCACTTTTGCACTTGTATTAGTGTGGAAAAAACACTTTTCGCACTTGTGTTAGTGTTGAAAAACCACTTTTCGCACTTGTGTTAGTGTTGAAAAACCACTTTTCGCACTTGTGTTAGTGTTGAAAAACCACTTTTCGCACTTGTGTTGGTGCAGCAAACCACTTTTGCACTTGTATTAGTGTGGAAAAACCACTTTTTGCACTTGTGATATTGTTGAAAAACCACTTTTCGCACTTGTGTTAGTGTTGAAAAACCACTTTTCGCACTTGTGTTGGTGCAGGAAACCACTTTTGCACTTGTATTAGTGTGGAAAAAACACTTTTCGCACTTGTGATAGTGTTGAAAAACCATTTTTTGCACTGTGTTAGTGTTGAAAAACCACTTTTCGCACTTGTGTTGGTGCAGGAAACCACTTTTGCACTTGTATTAGTGTGGAAAAAACACTTTTCGCACTTGTGTTAGTGTTGAAAAACCACTTTTCGCACTTGTGTTAGTGTTGAAAAACCACTTTTCGCACTTGTGTTAGTGTTGAAAAACCACTTTTCGCACTTGTGTTGGTGCAGGAAACCACTTTTGCACTTGTATTAGTGTGGAAAAAACACTTTTTGCACTTGTGATAATGTTGAAAAACCACTTTTCGCACTTGTGTTAGTGTTGAAAAACCACTTTTCGCACTTGTGTTGGTGCAGGAAACCACTTTTGCACTTGTATTATTTTTGGAAAAAACACTTTTCGCACTTGTGTTAGTGTTGAAAAACCAATTTTCGCACTTGTGTTAGTGTTGAAAAACCAATTTTCGTACTTGTATTAGTGTTGAAAAACCACTTTTCGCACTTGTGTTGGTGCAGGAAACCACTTTTGCACTTGTATTAGTGTGGAAAAAACACTTTTCGCACTTGTGTTAGTGTTGAAAAACCACTTTTCGCACTTGTATTAGTGTTGAAAAACCACTTTTCGCACTTGTGTTGGTGCAGGAAACCACTTTTGCACTTGTATTAGTGTGGAAAAAACACTTTTCGCACTTGTGTTAGTGTTGAAAAACCACTTTTCGCACTTGTGTTAGTGTTGAAAAACCACTTTTCGCACTTGTGTTAGTGTTGAAAAACCACTTTTCGCACTTGTGTTGGTGCAGGAAACTACTTTTGCACTTGTATTAGTGTGGAAAAACCACTTTTTGCACTTGTGATATTGTTGAAAAACCACTTTTCGCACTTGTGTTAGTGTTGAAAAACCACTTTTCGCACTTGTGTTGGTGCAGGAAACCACTTTTGCACTTGTATTAGTGTGGAAAAAACACTTTTCGCACTTGTGATAGTGTTGAAAAACCACTTTTCGCACTTGTGTTAGTGTTGAAAAACCACTTTTCGCACTTGCGTTGGTGCAGGAAACCACTTTTGCACTTGTATTAGTGTGGAAAAACCACTTTTCGCACTTGTGTTAGTGTTGAAAAACCACTTTTCGCACTTATGTTAGTGTTGAAAAACCATTTTTTGCACTGTGTTAGTGTTGAAAAACCACTTTTCGCACTTGTGTTGGTGCAGGAAACCACTTTTGCACTTGTATTAGTGTGGAAAAAACACTTTTCGCACTTGTGTTAGTGTTGAAAAACCACTTTTCGCACTTGTGTTAGTGTTGAAAAACCACTTTTCGCACTTGTGTTAGTGTTGAAAAACCACTTTTCGCACTTGTGTTAGTGTTGAAAAACGACTTTTCGCACTTGTGTTGGTGCAGGAAACCACTTTTGCACTTGTAGTAGTGTGGAAAAAACACTTTTCGCATTTGTGTTAGTGTTGAAAAACCACTTTTGCACTTGTATTAGTGTGGAAAAACACTTTTTGCACTTGTGATAGTGTTGAAAAACCACTTTTCGCACTTGTGTTAGTGTTGAAAAACCACTTTTCGCACTTGCGTTGGTGCAGGAAACCACTTTTGCACTTGTATTAGTGTGGAAAAACCACTTTTCGCACTTGTGTTAGTGTTGAAAAACCACTTTTCGCACTTATGTTAGTGTTGAAAAACCATTTTTTGCACTGTGTTAGTGTTGAAAAACCACTTTTCGCACTTGTGTTGGTGCAGGAAACCACTTATGCACTTGTATTAGTGTGGAAAAAACACTTTTCGCACTTGTGTTAGTGTTGAAAAACCACTTTTCGCACTTGTGTTAGTGTTGAAAAACCACTTTTCGCACTTGTGTTAGTGTTGAAAAACCACTTTTCGCACTTGTGTTGGTGCAGGAAACCACTTTTGCACTTGTATTAGTGTGGAAAAAACACTTTTTGCACTTGTGATAATGTTGAAAAACCACTTTTCGCACTTGTGTTAGTGTTGAAAAACCACTTTTCGCACTTGTGTTGGTGCAGGAAACCACTTTTGCACTTGTATTATTTTTGGAAAAAACACTTTTCGCACTTGTGTTAGTGTTGAAAAACCAATTTTCGCACTTGTGTTAGTGTTGAAAAACCAATTTTCGTACTTGTATTAGTGTTGAAAAACCACTTTTCGCACTTGTGTTGGTGCAGGAAACCACTTTTGCACTTGTATTAGTGTGGAAAAAACACTTTTCGCACTTGTGTTAGTGTTGAAAAACCACTTTTCGCACTTGTATTAGTGTTGAAAAACCACTTTTCGCACTTGTGTTGGTGCAGGAAACCACTTTTGCACTTGTATTAGTGTGGAAAAAACACTTTTCGCACTTGTGTTAGTGTTGAAAAACCACTTTTCGCACTTGTGTTAGTGTTGAAAAACCACTTTTCGCACTTGTGTTAGTGTTGAAAAACCACTTTTCGCACTTGTGTTGGTGCAGGAAACTACTTTTGCACTTGTATTAGTGTGGAAAAACCACTTTTTGCACTTGTGATATTGTTGAAAAACCACTTTTCGCACTTGTGTTAGTGTTGAAAAACCACTTTTCGCACTTGTGTTGGTGCAGGAAACCACTTTTGCACTTGTATTAGTGTGGAAAAAACACTTTTCGCACTTGTGATAGTGTTGAAAAACCACTTTTCGCACTTGTGTTAGTGTTGAAAAACCACTTTTCGCACTTGCGTTGGTGCAGGAAACCACTTTTGCACTTGTATTAGTGTGGAAAAACCACTTTTCGCACTTGTGTTAGTGTTGAAAAACCACTTTTCGCACTTATGTTAGTGTTGAAAAACCATTTTTTGCACTGTGTTAGTGTTGAAAAACCACTTTTCGCACTTGTGTTGGTGCAGGAAACCACTTTTGCACTTGTATTAGTGTGGAAAAAACACTTTTCGCACTTGTGTTAGTGTTGAAAAACCACTTTTCGCACTTGTGTTAGTGTTGAAAAACCACTTTTCGCACTTGTGTTAGTGTTGAAAAACCACTTTTCGCACTTGTGTTGGTGCAGGAAACCACTTTTGCACTTGTATTAGTGTGGAAAAAACACTTTTTGCACTTGTGATAATGTTGAAAAACCACTTTTCGCACTTGTGTTAGTGTTGAAAAACCACTTTTCGCACTTGTGTTGGTGCAGGAAACCACTTTTGCACTTGTATTATTTTTGGAAAAAACACTTTTCGCACTTGTGTTAGTGTTGAAAAACCAATTTTCGCACTTGTGTTAGTGTTGAAAAACCAATTTTCGTACTTGTATTAGTGTTGAAAAACCACTTTTCGCACTTGTGTTGGTGCAGGAAACCACTTTTGCACTTGTATTAGTGTGGAAAAAACACTTTTCGCACTTGTGTTAGTGTTGAAAAACCACTTTTCGCACTTGTATTAGTGTTGAAAAACCACTTTTCGCACTTGTGTTGGTGCAGGAAACCACTTTTGCACTTGTATTAGTGTGGAAAAAACACTTTTCGCACTTGTGTTAGTGTTGAAAAACCACTTTTCGCACTTGTGTTAGTGTTGAAAAACCACTTTTCGCACTTGTGTTAGTGTTGAAAAACCACTTTTCGCACTTGTGTTGGTGCAGGAAACTACTTTTGCACTTGTATTAGTGTGGAAAAACCACTTTTTGCACTTGTGATATTGTTGAAAAACCACTTTTCGCACTTGTGTTAGTGTTGAAAAACCACTTTTCGCACTTGTGTTGGTGCAGGAAACCACTTTTGCACTTGTATTAGTGTGGAAAAAACACTTTTCGCACTTGTGATAGTGTTGAAAAACCACTTTTCGCACTTGTGTTAGTGTTGAAAAACCACTTTTCGCACTTGCGTTGGTGCAGGAAACCACTTTTGCACTTGTATTAGTGTGGAAAAACCACTTTTCGCACTTGTGTTAGTGTTGAAAAACCACTTTTCGCACTTATGTTAGTGTTGAAAAACCATTTTTTGCACTGTGTTAGTGTTGAAAAACCACTTTTCGCACTTGTGTTGGTGCAGGAAACCACTTTTGCACTTGTATTAGTGTGGAAAAAACACTTTTCGCACTTGTGTTAGTGTTGAAAAACCACTTTTCGCACTTGTGTTAGTGTTGAAAAACCACTTTTCGCACTTGTGTTAGTGTTGAAAAACCACTTTTCGCACTTGTGTTAGTGTTGAAAAACGACTTTTCGCACTTGTGTTGGTGCAGGAAACCACTTTTGCACTTGTAGTAGTGTGGAAAAAACACTTTTCGCATTTGTGTTAGTGTTGAAAAACCACTTTTGCACTTGTATTAGTGTGGAAAAACACTTTTTGCACTTGTGATAGTGTTGAAAAACCACTTTTCGCACTTGTGTTAGTGTTGAAAAACCACTTTTCGCACTTGCGTTGGTGCAGGAAACCACTTTTGCACTTGTATTAGTGTGGAAAAACCACTTTTCGCACTTGTGTTAGTGTTGAAAAACCACTTTTCGCACTTATGTTAGTGTTGAAAAACCATTTTTTGCACTGTGTTAGTGTTGAAAAACCACTTTTCGCACTTGTGTTGGTGCAGGAAACCACTTTTGCACTTGTATTAGTGTGGAAAAAACACTTTTCGCACTTGTGTTAGTGTTGAAAAACCACTTTTCGCACTTGTGTTAGTGTTGAAAAACCACTTTTCGCACTTGTGTTAGTGTTGAAAAACCACTTTTCGCACTTGTGTTGGTGCAGGAAACCACTTTTGCACTTGTATTAGTGTGGAAAAAACACTTTTTGCACTTGTGATAATGTTGAAAAACCACTTTTCGCACTTGTGTTAGTGTTGAAAAACCACTTTTCGCACTTGTGTTGGTGCAGGAAACCACTTTTGCACTTGTATTATTTTTGGAAAAAACACTTTTCGCACTTGTGTTAGTGTTGAAAAACCAATTTTCGCACTTGTGTTAGTGTTGAAAAACCAATTTTCGTACTTGTATTAGTGTTGAAAAACCACTTTTCGCACTTGTGTTGGTGCAGGAAACCACTTTTGCACTTGTATTAGTGTGGAAAAAACACTTTTCGCACTTGTGTTAGTGTTGAAAAACCACTTTTCGCACTTGTGTTAGTGTTGAAAAACCACTTTTCGCACTTGTGTTAGTGTTGAAAAACCACTTTTCGCACTTGTGTTGGTGCAGGAAACTACTTTTGCACTTGTATTAGTGTGGAAAAACCACTTTTTGCACTTGTGATATTGTTGAAAAACCACTTTTCGCACTTGTGTTAGTGTTGAAAAACCACTTTTCGCACTTGTGTTGGTGCAGGAAACCACTTTTGCACTTGTATTAGTGTGGAAAAAACACTTTTCGCACTTGTGATAGTGTTGAAAAACCACTTTTCGCACTTGTGTTAGTGTTGAAAAACCACTTTTCGCACTTGCGTTGGTGCAGGAAACCACTTTTGCACTTGTATTAGTGTGGAAAAACCACTTTTCGCACTTGTGTTAGTGTTGAAAAACCACTTTTCGCACTTATGTTAGTGTTGAAAAACCATTTTTTGCACTGTGTTAGTGTTGAAAAACCACTTTTCGCACTTGTGTTGGTGCAGGAAACCACTTTTGCACTTGTATTAGTGTGGAAAAAACACTTTTCGCACTTGTGTTAGTGTTGAAAAACCACTTTTCGCACTTGTGTTAGTGTTGAAAAACCACTTTTCGCACTTGTGTTAGTGTTGAAAAACCACTTTTCGCACTTGTGTTAGTGTTGAAAAACGACTTTTCGCACTTGTGTTGGTGCAGGAAACCACTTTTGCACTTGTAGTAGTGTGGAAAAAACACTTTTCGCATTTGTGTTAGTGTTGAAAAACCACTTTTGCACTTGTATTAGTGTGGAAAAACACTTTTTGCACTTGTGATAGTGTTGAAAAACCACTTTTCGCACTTGTGTTAGTGTTGAAAAACCACTTTTCGCACTTGTGTTAGTGTTGAAAAACCACTTTTCGCACTTGTGTTGGTGCAGGAAACCACTTTTGCACTTGGATTAGTGTGGAAAAAACACTTTTCGCACTTGTGTTAGTGTTGAAAAACCACTTTTCGCACTTGTGTTAGTGTTGAAAAACCACTTTTCGCACTTGTGTTGGTGCAGGAAACCACTGTTGCACTTGTATAAGTGTGGAAAAAACACTTTTCGCACTTGTGTTGGTGTTGAAAAAACACTTTTTGCACTTGTGATAGTGTTGAAAAACCACTTTTCGCACTTGTGATAGTGTTGAAAAAACACTTTTCGCACTTGTGTTGGTGTTGAAAAACCACTTTTCACACTTGTGTTGGTGCAGGAAACCACTTTTGCACTTGTATTAGTGTGGAAAAACCACTTTTTGCACTTGTGATATTGTTGAAAAACCACTTTTCGCACTTGTGTTAGTGTTGAAAAACCACTTTTCGCACTTGTGTTGGTGCAGGAAACCACTTTTGCACTTGTATTAGTGTGGAAAAAACACTTTTCGCACTTGTGATAGTGTTGAAAAACCACTTTTCGCACTTGTGTTAGTGTTGAAAAACCACTTTTCGCACTTGCGTTGGTGCAGGAAACCACTTTTGCACTTGTATTAGTGTGGAAAAACCACTTTTCGCACTTGTGTTAGTGTTGAAAAACCACTTTTCGCACTTATGTTAGTGTTGAAAAACCATTTTTTGCACTGTGTTAGTGTTGAAAAACCACTTTTCGCACTTGTGTTGGTGCAGGAAACCACTTTTGCACTTGTATTAGTGTGGAAAAAACACTTTTCGCACTTGTGTTAGTGTTGAAAAACCACTTTTCGCACTTGTGTTAGTGTTGAAAAACCACTTTTCGCACTTGTGTTAGAGTTGAAAAACCACTTTTCGCACTTGTGTTAGTGTTGAAAAACGACTTTTCGCACTTTTGTTGGTGCAGGAAACCACTTTTGCACTTGTAGTAGTGTGGAAAAAACACTTTTCGCATTTGTGTTAGTGTTGAAAAACCACTTTTGCACTTGTATTAGTGTGGAAAAACACTTTTTGCACTTGTGATAGTGTTGAAAAACCACTTTTCGCACTTGTGTTAGTGTTGAAAAACCACTTTTCGCACTTGTGTTAGTGTTGAAAAACCACTTTTCGCACTTGTGTTGGTGCAGGAAACCACTTTTGCACTTGGATTAGTGTGGAAAAAACACTTTTCGCACTTGTGTTAGTGTTGAAAAACCACTTTTCGCACTTGTGTTAGTGTTGAAAAACCACTTTTCGCACTTGTGTTAGTGTTGAAAAACCACTTTTCGCACTTGTGTTAGTGTTGAAAAACCACTTTTCGCACTTGTGTTAGTGTTGAAAAACCACTTTTCGCACTTGTGTTGGTGCAGGAAACCACTGTTGCACTTGTATAAGTGTGGAAAAAACACTTTTCGCACTTGTGTTGGTGTTGAAAAAACACTTTTTGCACTTGTGATAGTGTTGAAAAACCACTTTTCGCACTTGTGATAGTGTTGAAAAAACACTTTTCGCACTTGTGTTGGTGTTGAAAAACCACTTTTCACACTTGTGTTGGTGCAGGAAACCACTTTTGCACTTGTATTAGTGTGGAAAAAACACTTTTCGCACTTGTGTTAGTGTTGAAAAACCACTTTTCGCACTTGTGTTAGTGTTGAAAAACCACTTTTCTCACTTGTGTTGGTGTTGAAAAACCACTTTTCGCACTTGTGTTAGTGTTGAAAAACCACTTTTCGCACTTGTGTTAGTGTTGAAAAACCACTTTTCGCACTTGTGTTAGTGTTGAAAAACCACTTTTCGCAGTTGTGTTGGTGCAGGAAACCACTTTTGCACTTGTATTAGTGTGGAAAAAACACTTTTTGCACTTGTGATAATGTTGAAAAACCACTTTTCGCACTTGTGTTGGTGCAGGAAACCACTTTTGCACTTGTATTATTTTTGGAAAAAACACTTTTCGCACTTGTGTTAGTGTTGAAAAACCACTTTTCGCACTTGTGTTAGTGTTGAAAAACCACTTTTCGCACTTGTATTAGTGTTGAAAAACCACTTTTCGCACTTGTGTTGGTGCAGGAAACCACTTTTGCACTTGTATTAGTGTGGAAAAAACACTTTTCGCACTTGTGTTAGTGTTGAAAAACCACTTTTCGCACTTGTATTAATGTTGAAAAACCACTTTTCGCACTTGTGTTGGTGCAGGAAACCACTTTTGCACTTATATTAGTGTGGAAAAAACACTTTTCGCACTTGCGTTAGTGTTGAAAAACCACTTTTCGCACTTGTGTTAATGTTGAAAAACCACTTTTCGCACTTGTGTTAGTGTTGAAAAACCACTTTTCGCACTTGTGTTGGTGCAGGAAACCACTTTTGCACTTGTATTAGTGTGGAAAAACCACTTTTTGCACTTGTGATATTGTTGAAAAACCACTTTTCGCACTTGTGTTAGTGTTGAAAAACCACTTTTCGCACTTGTGTTGGTGCAGGAAACC
Source organism: Myxine glutinosa (assembly GCF_964187855.1). Lineage (NCBI taxonomy): Eukaryota > Metazoa > Chordata > Myxini > Myxiniformes > Myxinidae > Myxine > Myxine glutinosa. The sequence goes on along the minus strand of NW_027617094.1, from coordinate 102,691 downwards.
ACTTTTGCACTTGTATTAGTGTGGAAAAAACACTTTTCGCACTTGTGATAGTGTTGAAAAACCACTTTTCGCACTTGTGTTAGTGTTGAAAAACCACTTTTCGCACTTGCGTTGGTGCAGGAAACCACTTTTGCACTTGTATTAGTGTGGAAAAACCACTTTTCGCACTTGTGTTAGTGTTGAAAAACCACTTTTCGCACTTATGTTAGTGTTGAAAAACCATTTTTTGCACTGTGTTAGTGTTGAAAAACCACTTTTCGCACTTGTGTTGGTGCAGGAAACCACTTTTGCACTTGTATTAGTGTGGAAAAAACACTTTTCGCACTTGTGTTAGTGTTGAAAAACCACTTTTCGCACTTGTGTTAGTGTTGAAAAACCACTTTTCGCACTTGTGTTAGTGTTGAAAAACCACTTTTCGCACTTGTGTTGATGCAGGAAACCACTTTTGCACTTGTATTAGTGTGGAAAAAACACTTTTTGCACTTGTGATAATGTTGAAAAACCACTTTTCGCACTTGTGTTAGTGTTGAAAAACCACTTTTCGCAATTGTGTTGGTGCAGGAAACCACTTTTGCACTTGTATTATTTTTGGAAAAAACACTTTTCGCACTTGTGTTAGTGTTGAAAAACCAATTTTCGCACTTGTGTTAGTGTTGAAAAACCACTTTTCGCACTTGTATTAGTGTTGAAAAACCACTTTTCGCACTTGTGTTGGTGCAGGAAACCACTTTTGCACTTGTATTAGTGTGGAAAAAACACTTTTCGCACTTGTGTTAGTGTTGAAAAACCACTTTTCGCACTTGTATTAGTGTTGAAAAACCACTTTTCGCACTTGTGTTGGTGCAGGAAACCACTTTTGCACTTGTATTAGTGTGGAAAAACCACTTTTTGCACTTGTGATATTGTTGAAAAACCACTTTTCGCACTTGTGTTAGTGTTGAAAAACCACTTTTCGCACTTGTGTTGGTGCAGGAAACCACTTTTGCACTTGTATTAGTGTGGAAAAAACACTTTTCGCACTTGTGATAGTGTTGAAAAACCACTTTTCGCACTTGTGTTAGTGTTGAAAAACCACTTTTCGCACTTGCGTTGGTGCAGGAAACCACTTTTGCACTTGTATTAGTGTGGAAAAACCACTTTTCGCACTTGTGTTAGTGTTGAAAAACCACTTTTCGCACTTATGTTAGTGTTGAAAAACCATTTTTTGCACTGTGTTAGTGTTGAAAAACCACTTTTCGCACTTGTGTTGGTGCAGGAAACCACTTTTGCACTTGTATTAGTGTGGAAAAAACACTTTTCGCACTTGTGTTAGTGTTGAAAAACCACTTTTCGCACTTGTGTTAGTGTTGAAAAACCACTTTTCGCACTTGTGTTAGAGTTGAAAAACCACTTTTCGCACTTGTGTTAGTGTTGAAAAACGACTTTTCGCACTTTTGTTGGTGCAGGAAACCACTTTTGCACTTGTAGTAGTGTGGAAAAAACACTTTTCGCATTTGTGTTAGTGTTGAAAAACCACTTTTGCACTTGTATTAGTGTGGAAAAACACTTTTTGCACTTGTGATAGTGTTGAAAAACCACTTTTCGCACTTGTGTTAGTGTTGAAAAACCACTTTTCGCACTTGTGTTAGTGTTGAAAAACCACTTTTCGCACTTGTGTTGGTGCAGGAAACCACTTTTGCACTTGGATTAGTGTGGAAAAAACACTTTTCGCACTTGTGTTAGTGTTGAAAAACCACTTTTCGCACTTGTGTTAGTGTTGAAAAACCACTTTTCGCACTTGTGTTAGTGTTGAAAAACCACTTTTCGCACTTGTGTTAGTGTTGAAAAACCACTTTTCGCACTTGTGTTAGTGTTGAAAAACCACTTTTCGCACTTGTGTTGGTGCAGGAAACCACTGTTGCACTTGTATAAGTGTGGAAAAAACACTTTTCGCACTTGTGTTGGTGTTGAAAAAACACTTTTTGCACTTGTGATAGTGTTGAAAAACCACTTTTCGCACTTGTGATAGTGTTGAAAAAACACTTTTCGCACTTGTGTTGGTGTTGAAAAACCACTTTTCACACTTGTGTTGGTGCAGGAAACCACTTTTGCACTTGTATTAGTGTGGAAAAAACACTTTTCGCACTTGTGTTAGTGTTGAAAAACCACTTTTCGCACTTGTGTTAGTGTTGAAAAACCACTTTTCTCACTTGTGTTGGTGTTGAAAAACCACTTTTCGCACTTGTGTTAGTGTTGAAAAACCACTTTTCGCACTTGTGTTAGTGTTGAAAAACCACTTTTCGCACTTGTGTTAGTGTTGAAAAACCACTTTTCGCAGTTGTGTTGGTGCAGGAAACCACTTTTGCACTTGTATTAGTGTGGAAAAAACACTTTTTGCACTTGTGATAATGTTGAAAAACCACTTTTCGCACTTGTGTTGGTGCAGGAAACCACTTTTGCACTTGTATTATTTTTGGAAAAAACACTTTTCGCACTTGTGTTAGTGTTGAAAAACCACTTTTCGCACTTGTGTTAGTGTTGAAAAACCACTTTTCGCACTTGTATTAGTGTTGAAAAACCACTTTTCGCACTTGTGTTGGTGCAGGAAACCACTTTTGCACTTGTATTAGTGTGGAAAAACCACTTTTTGCACTTGTGATATTGTTGAAAAACCACTTTTCGCACTTGTGTTAGTGTTGAAAAACCACTTTTCGCACTTGTGTTGGTGCAGGAAACCACTTTTGCACTTGTATTAGTGTGGAAAAAACACTTTTCGCACTTGTGATAGTGTTGAAAAACCACTTTTCGCACTTGTGTTAGTGTTGAAAAACCACTTTTCGCACTTGCGTTGGTGCAGGAAACCACTTTTGCACTTGTATTAGTGTGGAAAAACCACTTTTCGCACTTGTGTTAGTGTTGAAAAACCACTTTTCGCACTTATGTTAGTGTTGAAAAACCATTTTTTGCACTGTGTTAGTGTTGAAAAACCACTTTTCGCACTTGTGTTGGTGCAGGAAACCACTTTTGCACTTGTATTAGTGTGGAAAAAACACTTTTCGCACTTGTGTTAGTGTTGAAAAACCACTTTTCGCACTTGTGTTAGTGTTGAAAAACCACTTTTCGCACTTGTGTTAGTGTTGAAAAACCACTTTTCGCACTTGTGTTGATGCAGGAAACCACTTTTGCACTTGTATTAGTGTGGAAAAAACACTTTTTGCACTTGTGATAATGTTGAAAAACCACTTTTCGCACTTGTGTTAGTGTTGAAAAACCACTTTTCGCAATTGTGTTGGTGCAGGAAACCACTTTTGCACTTGTATTATTTTTGGAAAAAACACTTTTCGCACTTGTGTTAGTGTTGAAAAACCAATTTTCGCACTTGTGTTAGTGTTGAAAAACCACTTTTCGCACTTGTATTAGTGTTGAAAAACCACTTTTCGCACTTGTGTTGGTGCAGGAAACCACTTTTGCACTTGTATTAGTGTGGAAAAAACACTTTTCGCACTTGTGTTAGTGTTGAAAAACCACTTTTCGCACTTGTATTAGTGTTGAAAAACCACTTTTCGCACTTGTGTTGGTGCAGGAAACCACTTTTGCACTTGTATTAGTGTGGAAAAACCACTTTTCGCACTTGTGTTAGTGTTGAAAAACCACTTTTCGCACTTATGTTAGTGTTGAAAAACCATTTTTTGCACTGTGTTAGTGTTGAAAAACCACTTTTCGCACTTGTGTTGGTGCAGGAAACCACTTTTGCACTTGTATTAGTGTGGAAAAAACACTTTTCGCACTTGTGTTAGTGTTGAAAAACCACTTTTCGCACTTGTGTTAGTGTTGAAAAACCACTTTTCGCACTTGTGTTAGTGTTGAAAAACCACTTTTCGCACTTGTGTTGGTGCAGGAAACCACTTTTGCACTTGTATTAGTGTGGAAAAAACACTTTTTGCACTTGTGATAATGTTGAAAAACCACTTTTCGCACTTGTGTTGGTGCAGGAAACCACTTTTGCACTTGTATTAGTGTGGAAAAAACACTTTTCGCACTTGTGATAGTGTTGAAAAACCACTTTTCGCACTTGTGTTAGTGTTGAAAAACCACTTTTCGCACTTGCGTTGGTGCAGGAAACCACTTTTGCACTTGTATTAGTGTGGAAAAACCACTTTTCGCACTTGTGTTAGTGTTGAAAAACCACTTTTCGCACTTATGTTAGTGTTGAAAAACCATTTTTTGCACTGTGTTAGTGTTGAAAAACCACTTTTCGCACTTGTGTTGGTGCAGGAAACCACTTTTGCACTTGTATTAGTGTGGAAAAAACACTTTTCGCACTTGTGTTAGTGTTGAAAAACCACTTTTCGCACTTGTGTTAGTGTTGAAAAACCACTTTTCGCACTTGTGTTAGAGTTGAAAAACCACTTTTCGCACTTGTGTTAGTGTTGAAAAACGACTTTTCGCACTTTTGTTGGTGCAGGAAACCACTTTTGCACTTGTAGTAGTGTGGAAAAAACACTTTTCGCATTTGTGTTAGTGTTGAAAAACCACTTTTGCACTTGTATTAGTGTGGAAAAACACTTTTTGCACTTGTGATAGTGTTGAAAAACCACTTTTCGCACTTGTGTTAGTGTTGAAAAACCACTTTTCGCACTTGTGTTAGTGTTGAAAAACCACTTTTCGCACTTGTGTTGGTGCAGGAAACCACTTTTGCACTTGGATTAGTGTGGAAAAAACACTTTTCGCACTTGTGTTAGTGTTGAAAAACCACTTTTCGCACTTGTGTTAGTGTTGAAAAACCACTTTTCGCACTTGTGTTAGTGTTGAAAAACCACTTTTCGCACTTGTGTTAGTGTTGAAAAACCACTTTTCGCACTTGTGTTAGTGTTGAAAAACCACTTTTCGCACTTGTGTTGGTGCAGGAAACCACTGTTGCACTTGTATAAGTGTGGAAAAAACACTTTTCGCACTTGTGTTGGTGTTGAAAAAACACTTTTTGCACTTGTGATAGTGTTGAAAAACCACTTTTCGCACTTGTGATAGTGTTGAAAAAACACTTTTCGCACTTGTGTTGGTGTTGAAAAACCACTTTTCACACTTGTGTTGGTGCAGGAAACCACTTTTGCACTTGTATTAGTGTGGAAAAAACACTTTTCGCACTTGTGTTAGTGTTGAAAAACCACTTTTCGCACTTGTGTTAGTGTTGAAAAACCACTTTTCTCACTTGTGTTGGTGTTGAAAAACCACTTTTCGCACTTGTGTTAGTGTTGAAAAACCACTTTTCGCACTTGTGTTAGTGTTGAAAAACCACTTTTCGCACTTGTGTTAGTGTTGAAAAACCACTTTTCGCAGTTGTGTTGGTGCAGGAAACCACTTTTGCACTTGTATTAGTGTGGAAAAAACACTTTTTGCACTTGTGATAATGTTGAAAAACCACTTTTCGCACTTGTGTTGGTGCAGGAAACCACTTTTGCACTTGTATTATTTTTGGAAAAAACACTTTTCGCACTTGTGTTAGTGTTGAAAAACCACTTTTCGCACTTGTGTTAGTGTTGAAAAACCACTTTTCGCACTTGTATTAGTGTTGAAAAACCACTTTTCGCACTTGTGTTGGTGCAGGAAACCACTTTTGCACTTGTATTAGTGTGGAAAAAACACTTTTCGCACTTGTGTTAGTGTTGAAAAACCACTTTTCGCACTTGTATTAATGTTGAAAAACCACTTTTCGCACTTGTGTTGGTGCAGGAAACCACTTTTGCACTTGTATTAGTGTGGAAAAAACACTTTTCGCACTTGCGTTAGTGTTGAAAAACCACTTTTCGCACTTGTGTTAATGTTGAAAAACCACTTTTCGCACTTGTGTTAGTGTTGAAAAACCACTTTTCGCACTTGTGTTGGTGCAGGAAACCACTTTTGCACTTGTATTAGTGTGGAAAAACCACTTTTTGCACTTGTGATATTGTTGAAAAACCACTTTTCGCACTTGTGTTAGTGTTGAAAAACCACTTTTCGCACTTGTGTTGGTGCAGGAAACCACTTTTGCACTTGTATTAGTGTGGAAAAAACACTTTTCGCACTTGTGATAGTGTTGAAAAACCACTTTTCGCACTTGTGTTAGTGTTGAAAAACCACTTTTCGCACTTGCGTTGGTGCAGGAAACCACTTTTGCACTTGTATTAGTGTGGAAAAACCACTTTTCGCACTTGTGTTAGTGTTGAAAAACCACTTTTCGCACTTATGTTAGTGTTGAAAAACCATTTTTTGCACTGTGTTAGTGTTGAAAAACCACTTTTCGCACTTGTGTTGGTGCAGGAAACCACTTTTGCACTTGTATTAGTGTGGAAAAAACACTTTTCGCACTTGTGTTAGTGTTGAAAAACCACTTTTCGCACTTGTGTTAGTGTTGAAAAACCACTTTTCGCACTTGTGTTAGTGTTGAAAAACCACTTTTCGCACTTGTGTTGATGCAGGAAACCACTTTTGCACTTGTATTAGTGTGGAAAAAACACTTTTTGCACTTGTGATAATGTTGAAAAACCACTTTTCGCACTTGTGTTAGTGTTGAAAAACCACTTTTCGCAATTGTGTTGGTGCAGGAAACCACTTTTGCACTTGTATTATTTTTGGAAAAAACACTTTTCGCACTTGTGTTAGTGTTGAAAAACCAATTTTCGCACTTGTGTTAGTGTTGAAAAACCACTTTTCGCACTTGTATTAGTGTTGAAAAACCACTTTTCGCACTTGTGTTGGTGCAGGAAACCACTTTTGCACTTGTATTAGTGTGGAAAAAACACTTTTCGCACTTGTGTTAGTGTTGAAAAACCACTTTTCGCACTTGTATTAGTGTTGAAAAACCACTTTTCGCACTTGTGTTGGTGCAGGAAACCACTTTTGCACTTGTATTAGTGTGGAAAAACCACTTTTCGCACTTGTGTTAGTGTTGAAAAACCACTTTTCGCACTTATGTTAGTGTTGAAAAACCATTTTTTGCACTGTGTTAGTGTTGAAAAACCACTTTTCGCACTTGTGTTGGTGCAGGAAACCACTTTTGCACTTGTATTAGTGTGGAAAAAACACTTTTCGCACTTGTGTTAGTGTTGAAAAACCACTTTTCGCACTTGTGTTAGTGTTGAAAAACCACTTTTCGCACTTGTGTTAGTGTTGAAAAACCACTTTTCGCACTTGTGTTGGTGCAGGAAACCACTTTTGCACTTGTATTAGTGTGGAAAAAACACTTTTTGCACTTGTGATAATGTTGAAAAACCACTTTTCGCACTTGTGTTAGTGTTGAAAAACCACTTTTCGCACTTGTGTTGGTGCAGGAAACCACTTTTGCACTTGTATTCTTTTTGGAAAAAACACTTTTCGCACTTGTGTTAGTGTTGAAAAACCAATTTTCGCACTTGTGTTAGTGTTGAAAAACCAATTTTCGCACTTGTATTAGTGTTGAAAAACCACTTTTCGCACTTGTGTTGGTGCAGGAAACCACTTTTGCACTTGTATTAGTGTGGAAAAAACACTTTTCGCACTTGTGTTAGTGTTGAAAAACCACTTTTCGCACTTGTATTAGTGTTGAAAAACCACTTTTCGCACTTGTGTTGGTGCAGGAAACCACTTTTGCACTTGTATTAGTGTGGAAAAACCACTTTTTGCACTTGTGATATTGTTGAAAAACCACTTTTCGCACTTGTGTTAGTGTTGAAAAACCACTTTTCGCACTTGTGTTGGTGCAGGAAACCACTTTTGCACTTGTATTAGTGTGGAAAAAACACTTTTCGCACTTGTGATAGTGTTGAAAAACCACTTTTCGCACTTGTGTTAGTGTTGAAAAACCACTTTTCGCACTTGCGTTGGTGCAGGAAACCACTTTTGCACTTGTATTAGTGTGGAAAAAACACTTTTCGCACTTGTATTAGTGTTGAAAAACCACTTTTCGCACTTGTGTTGGTGCAGGAAACCACTTTTGCACTTGTATTAGTGTGGAAAAAACACTTTTCGCACTTGTGTTAGTGTTGAAAAACCACTTTTCGCACTTGCGTTGGTGCAGGAAACCACTTTTGCACTTGTATTAGTGTTGAAAAACCACTTTTCGCACTTGTATTAGTGTTGAAAAACCACTTTTCGCACTTGTGTTGGTGCAGGAAACCACTTTTGCACTTGTATTAGTGTGGAAAAAACACTTTTCGCACTTGTGTTAGTGTTGAAAAACCACTTTTCGCACTTGTATTAGTGTTGAAAAACCACTTTTCGCACTTGTGTTGGTGCAGGAAACCACTTTTGCACTTGTATTAGTGTGGAAAAAACACTTTTCGCACTTGTGTTAATGTTGAAAAACCACTTTTCGCACTTGTGTTAGTGTTGAAAAACCACTTTTCGCACTTGTGTTAGTGTTGAAAAACCACTTTTCGCACTTGTGTTGGTGCAGCAAACCACTTTTGCACTTGTATTAGTGTGGAAAAACCACTTTTTGCACTTGTGATATTGTTGAAAAACCACTTTTCGCACTTGTGTTAGTGTTGAAAAACCACTTTTCGCACTTGTGTTGGTGCAGGAAACCACTTTTGCACTTGTATTAGTGTGGAAAAAACACTTTTCGCACTTGTGATAGTGTTGAAAAACCACTTTTCGCACTTGTGTTAGTGTTGAAAAACCACTTTTCGCACTTGCGTTGGTGCAGGAAACCACTTTTGCACTTGTATTAGTGTGGAAAAACCACTTTTCGCACTTGTGTTAGTGTTGAAAAACCACTTTTCGCACTTATGTTAGTGTTGAAAAACCATTTTTTGCACTATGTTAGTGTTGAAAAACCACTTTTCGCACTTGTGTTGGTGCAGGAAACCACTTTTGCACTTGTATTAGTGTGGAAAAAACACTTTTCGCACTTGTGTTAGTGTTGAAAAACCACTTTTCGCACTTGTGTTAGTGTTGAAAAACCACTTTTCGCACTTGTGTTAGTGTTGAAAAACCACTTTTCGCACTTGTGTTGGTGCAGGAAACCACTTTTGCACTTGTATTAGTGTGGAAAAAACACTTTTTGCACTTGTGATAATGTTGAAAAACCACTTTTCGCACTTGTGTTAGTGTTGAAAAACCACTTTTCGCACTTGTGTTGGTGCAGGAAACCACTTTTGCACTTGTATTATTTTTGGAAAAAACACTTTTCGCACTTGTGTTAGTGTTGAAAAACCAATTTTCGCACTTGTGTTAGTGTTGAAAAACCAATTTTCGTACTTGTATTAGTGTTGAAAAACCACTTTTCGCACTTGTGTTGGTGCAGGAAACCACTTTTGCACTTGTATTAGTGTGGAAAAAACACTTTTCGCACTTGTGTTAGTGTTGAAAAACCACTTTTCGCACTTGTATTAGTGTTGAAAAACCACTTTTCGCACTTGTGTTGGTGCAGGAAACCACTTTTGCACTTGTATTAGTGTGGAAAAAACACTTTTCGCACTTGTGTTAGTGTTGAAAAACCACTTTTCGCACTTGTGTTAGTGTTGAAAAACCACTTTTCGCACTTGTGTTAGTGTTGAAAAACCACTTTTCGCACTTGTGTTGGTGCAGGAAACTACTTTTGCACTTGTATTAGTGTGGAAAAACCACTTTTTGCACTTGTGATATTGTTGAAAAACCACTTTTCGCACTTGTGTTAGTGTTGAAAAACCACTTTTCGCACTTGTGTTGGTGCAGGAAACCACTTTTGCACTTGTATTAGTGTGGAAAAAACACTTTTCGCACTTGTGATAGTGTTGAAAAACCACTTTTCGCACTTGTGTTAGTGTTGAAAAACCACTTTTCGCACTTGCGTTGGTGCAGGAAACCACTTTTGCACTTGTATTAGTGTGGAAAAACCACTTTTCGCACTTGTGTTAGTGTTGAAAAACCACTTTTCGCACTTATGTTAGTGTTGAAAAACCATTTTTTGCACTGTGTTAGTGTTGAAAAACCACTTTTCGCACTTGTGTTGGTGCAGGAAACCACTTTTGCACTTGTATTAGTGTGGAAAAAACACTTTTCGCACTTGTGTTAGTGTTGAAAAACCACTTTTCGCACTTGTGTTAGTGTTGAAAAACCACTTTTCGCACTTGTGTTAGTGTTGAAAAACCACTTTTCGCACTTGTGTTAGTGTTGAAAAACGACTTTTCGTACTTGTGTTGGTGCAGGAAACCACTTTTGCACTTGTAGTAGTGTGGAAAAAATCACTTTTCGCATTTGTGTTAGTGTTGAAAAACCACTTTTGCACTTGTATTAGTGTGGAAAAACACTTTTTGCACTTGTGATAGTGTTGAAAAACCACTTTTCGCACTTGTGTTAGTGTTGAAAAACCACTTTTCGCACTTGTGTTAGTGTTGAAAAACCACTTTTCGCACTTGTGTTGGTGCAGGAAACCACTTTTGCACTTGGATTAGTGTGGAAAAAACACTTTTCGCACTTGTGTTAGTGTTGAAAAACCACTTTTCGCACTTGTGTTAGTGTTGAAAAACCACTTTTCGCACTTGTGTTGGTGCAGGAAACCACTGTTGCACTTGTATAAGTGTGGAAAAAACACTTTTCGCACTTGTGTTGGTGTTGAAAAAACACTTTTTGCACTTGTGATAGTGTTGAAAAACCACTTTTCGCACTTGTGATAGTGTTGAAAAAACACTTTTCGCACTTGTGTTGGTGTTGAAAAACCACTTTTCACACTTGTGTTGGTGCAGGAAACCACTTTTGCACTTGTATTAGTGTGGAAAAACCACTTTTTGCACTTGTGATATTGTTGAAAAACCACTTTTCGCACTTGTGTTAGTGTTGAAAAACCACTTTTCGCACTTGTGTTGGTGCAGGAAACCACTTTTGCACTTGTATTAGTGTGGAAAAAACACTTTTCGCACTTGTGATAGTGTTGAAAAACCACTTTTCGCACTTGTGTTAGTGTTGAAAAACCACTTTTCGCACTTGCGTTGGTGCAGGAAACCACTTTTGCACTTGTATTAGTGTGGAAAAACCACTTTTCGCACTTGTGTTAGTGTTGAAAAACCACTTTTCGCACTTATGTTAGTGTTGAAAAACCATTTTTTGCACTGTGTTAGTGTTGAAAAACCACTTTTCGCACTTGTGTTGGTGCAGGAAACCACTTTTGCACTTGTATTAGTGTGGAAAAAACACTTTTCGCACTTGTGTTAGTGTTGAAAAACCACTTTTCGCACTTGTGTTAGTGTTGAAAAACCACTTTTCGCACTTGTGTTAGAGTTGAAAAACCACTTTTCGCACTTGTGTTAGTGTTGAAAAACGACTTTTCGCACTTTTGTTGGTGCAGGAAACCACTTTTGCACTTGTAGTAGTGTGGAAAAAACACTTTTCGCATTTGTGTTAGTGTTGAAAAACCACTTTTGCACTTGTATTAGTGTGGAAAAACACTTTTTGCACTTGTGATAGTGTTGAAAAACCACTTTTCGCACTTGTGTTAGTGTTGAAAAACCACTTTTCGCACTTGTGTTAGTGTTGAAAAACCACTTTTCGCACTTGTGTTAGTGCAGGAAACCACTTTTGCACTTGGATCAGTGTGGAAAAAACACTTTTCGCACTTGTGTTAGTGTTGAAAAACCACTTTTCGCACTTGTGTTAGTGTTGAAAAACCACTTTTCGCACTTGTGTTAGTGTTGAAAAACCACTTTTCGCACTTGTGTTAGTGTTGAAAAACCACTTTTCGCACTTGTGTTAGTGTTGAAAAACGACTTTTCGCACTTGTGTTGGTGCAGGAAACCACTGTTGCACTTGTATAAGTGTGGAAAAAACACTTTTCGCACTTGTGTTGGTGTTGAAAAAACACTTTTTGCACTTGTGATAGTGTTGAAAAACCACTTTTCGCACTTGTGATAGTGTTGAAAAAACACTTTTCGCACTTGTGTTGGTGTTGAAAAACCACTTTTCACACTTGTGTTGGTGCAGGAAACCACTTTTGCACTTGTATTAGTGTGGAAAAAACACTTTTCGCACTTGTGTTAGTGTTGAAAAACCACTTTTCGCACTTGTGTTAGTGTTGAAAAACCACTTTTCTCACTTGTGTTGGTGTTGAAAAACCACTTTTCGCACTTGTGTTAGTGTTGAAAAACCACTTTTCGCACTTATGTTAGTGTTGAAAAACCATTTTTTGCACTGTGTTAGTGTTGAAAAACCACTTTTCGCACTTGTGTTGGTGCAGGAAACCACTTTTGCACTTGTATTAGTGTGGAAAAAACACTTTTCGCACTTGTGTTAGTGTTGAAAAACCACTTTTCGCACTTGTGTTAGTGTTGAAAAACCACTTTTCGCACTTGTGTTAGTGTTGAAAAACCACTTTTCGCACTTGTGTTAGTGTTGAAAAACGACTTTTCGCACTTGTGTTGGTGCAGGAAACCACTTTTGCACTTGTAGTAGTGTGGAAAAAACACTTTTCGCATTTGTGTTAGTGTTGAAAAACCACTTTTGCACTTGTATTAGTGTGGAAAAACACTTTTTGCACTTGTGATAGTGTTGAAAAACCACTTTTCGCACTTGTGTTAGTGTTGAAAAACCACTTTTCGCACTTGCGTTGGTGCAGGAAACCACTTTTGCACTTGTATTAGTGTGGAAAAACCACTTTTCGCACTTGTGTTAGTGTTGAAAAACCACTTTTCGCACTTATGTTAGTGTTGAAAAACCATTTTTTGCACTGTGTTAGTGTTGAAAAACCACTTTTCGCACTTGTGTTGGTGCAGGAAACCACTTTTGCACTTGTATTAGTGTGGAAAAAACACTTTTCGCACTTGTGTTAGTGTTGAAAAACCACTTTTCGCACTTGTGTTAGTGTTGAAAAACCACTTTTCGCACTTGTGTTAGTGTTGAAAAACCACTTTTCGCACTTGTGTTGGTGCAGGAAACCACTTTTGCACTTGTATTAGTGTGGAAAAAACACTTTTTGCACTTGTGATAATGTTGAAAAACCACTTTTCGCACTTGTGTTAGTGTTGAAAAACCACTTTTCGCACTTGTGTTGGTGCAGGAAACCACTTTTGCACTTGTATTATTTTTGGAAAAAACACTTTTCGCACTTGTGTTAGTGTTGAAAAACCAATTTTCGCACTTGTGTTAGTGTTGAAAAACCAATTTTCGTACTTGTATTAGTGTTGAAAAACCACTTTTCGCACTTGTGTTGGTGCAGGAAACCACTTTTGCACTTGTATTAGTGTGGAAAAAACACTTTTCGCACTTGTGTTAGTGTTGAAAAACCACTTTTCGCACTTGTGTTAGTGTTGAAAAACCACTTTTCGCACTTGTGTTAGTGTTGAAAAACCACTTTTCGCACTTGTGTTGGTGCAGGAAACTACTTTTGCACTTGTATTAGTGTGGAAAAACCACTTTTTGCACTTGTGATATTGTTGAAAAACCACTTTTCGCACTTGTGTTAGTGTTGAAAAACCACTTTTCGCACTTGTGTTGGTGCAGGAAACCACTTTTGCACTTGTATTAGTGTGGAAAAAACACTTTTCGCACTTGTGATAGTGTTGAAAAACCACTTTTCGCACTTGTGTTAGTGTTGAAAAACCACTTTTCTCACTTGTGTTAGTGTGGAAAAACCACTTTTCGCACTTGTGTTAGTGTTGAAAAACCACTTTTCGCACTTATGTTAGTGTTGAAAAACCATTTTTTGCACTGTGTTAGTGTTGAAAAACCACTTTTCGCACTTGTGTTGGTGCAGGAAACCACTTTTGCACTTGTATTAGTGTGGAAAAAACACTTTTCGCACTTGTGTTAGTGTTGAAAAACCACTTTTCGCACTTGTGTTAGTGTTGAAAAACCACTTTTCGCACTTGTGTTAGTGTTGAAAAACCACTTTTCGCACTTGTGTTAGTGTTGAAAAACGACTTTTCGCACTTGTGTTGGTGCAGGAAACCACTTTTGCACTTGTAGTAGTGTGGAAAAAACACTTTTCGCATTTGTGTTAGTGTTGAAAAACCACTTTTGCACTTGTATTAGTGTGGAAAAACCCTTTTTGCACTTGTGATAGTGTTGAAAAACCACTTTTCGCACTTGTGTTAGTGTTGAAAAACCACTTTTCGCACTTGTGTTAGTGTTGAAAAACCACTTTTCGCACTTGTGTTGGTGCAGGAAACCACTTTTGCACTTGGATTAGTGTGGAAAAAACACTTTTCGCACTTGTGTTAGTGTTGAAAAACCACTTTTCGCACTTGTGTTAGTGTTGAAAAACCACTTTTCGCACTTGTGTTGGTGCAGGAAACCACTGTTGCACTTGTATAAGTGTGGAAAAAACACTTTTCGCACTTGTGTTGGTGTTGAAAAAACACTTTTTGCACTTGTGATAGTGTTGAAAAACCACTTTTCGCACTTGTGATAGTGTTGAAAAAACACTTTTCGCACTTGTGTTGGTGTTGAAAAACCACTTTTCACACTTGTGTTGGTGCAGGAAACCACTTTTGCACTTGTATTAGTGTGGAAAAACCACTTTTTGCACTTGTGATATTGTTGAAAAACCACTTTTCGCACTTGTGTTAGTGTTGAAAAACCACTTTTCGCACTTGTGTTGGTGCAGGAAACCACTTTTGCACTTGTATTAGTGTGGAAAAAACACTTTTCGCACTTGTGATAGTGTTGAAAAACCACTTTTCGCACTTGTGTTAGTGTTGAAAAACCACTTTTCGCACTTGCGTTGGTGCAGGAAACCACTTTTGCACTTGTATTAGTGTGGAAAAACCACTTTTCGCACTTGTGTTAGTGTTGAAAAACCACTTTTCGCACTTATGTTAGTGTTGAAAAACCATTTTTTGCACTGTGTTAGTGTTGAAAAACCACTTTTCGCACTTGTGTTGGTGCAGGAAACCACTTTTGCACTTGTATTAGTGTGGAAAAAACACTTTTCGCACTTGTGTTAGTGTTGAAAAACCACTTTTCGCACTTGTGTTAGTGTTGAAAAACCACTTTTCGCACTTGTGTTAGAGTTGAAAAACCACTTTTCGCACTTGTGTTAGTGTTGAAAAACGACTTTTCGCACTTTTGTTGGTGCAGGAAACCACTTTTGCACTTGTAGTAGTGTGGAAAAAACACTTTTCGCATTTGTGTTAGTGTTGAAAAACCACTTTTGCACTTGTATTAGTGTGGAAAAACACTTTTTGCACTTGTGATAGTGTTGAAAAACCACTTTTCGCACTTGTGTTAGTGTTGAAAAACCACTTTTCGCACTTGTGTTAGTGTTGAAAAACCACTTTTCGCACTTGTGTTGGTGCAGGAAACCACTTTTGCACTTGGATTAGTGTGGAAAAAACACTTTTCGCACTTGTGTTAGTGTTGAAAAACCACTTTTCGCACTTGTGTTAGTGTTGAAAAACCACTTTTCGCACTTGTGTTAGTGTTGAAAAACCACTTTTCGCACTTGTGTTAGTGTTGAAAAACCACTTTTCGCACTTGTGTTAGTGTTGAAAAACCACTTTTCGCACTTGTGTTGGTGCAGGAAACCACTGTTGCACTTGTATAAGTGTGGAAAAAACACTTTTCGCACTTGTGTTGGTGTTGAAAAAACACTTTTTGCACTTGTGATAGTGTTGAAAAACCACTTTTCGCACTTGTGATAGTGTTGAAAAAACACTTTTCGCACTTGTGTTGGTGTTGAAAAACCACTTTTCACACTTGTGTTGGTGCAGGAAACCACTTTTGCACTTGTATTAGTGTGGAAAAAACACTTTTCGCACTTGTGTTAGTGTTGAAAAACCACTTTTCGCACTTGTGTTAGTGTTGAAAAACCACTTTTCTCACTTGTGTTGGTGTTGAAAAACCACTTTTCGCACTTGTGTTAGTGTTGAAAAACCACTTTTCGCACTTGTGTTAGTGTTGAAAAACCACTTTTCGCACTTGTGTTAGTGTTGAAAAACCACTTTTCGCAGTTGTGTTGGTGCAGGAAACCACTTTTGCACTTGTATTAGTGTGGAAAAAACACTTTTTGCACTTGTGATAATGTTGAAAAACCACTTTTCGCACTTGTGTTGGTGCAGGAAACCACTTTTGCACTTGTATTATTTTTGGAAAAAACACTTTTCGCACTTGTGTTAGTGTTGAAAAACCACTTTTCGCACTTGTGTTAGTGTTGAAAAACCACTTTTCGCACTTGTATTAGTGTTGAAAAACCACTTTTCGCACTTGTGTTGGTGCAGGAAACCACTTTTGCACTTGTATTAGTGTGGAAAAAACACTTTTCGCACTTGTGTTAGTGTTGAAAAACCACTTTTCGCACTTGTATTAATGTTGAAAAACCACTTTTCGCACTTGTGTTGGTGCAGGAAACCACTTTTGCACTTGTATTAGTGTGGAAAAAACACTTTTCGCACTTGCGTTAGTGTTGAAAAACCACTTTTCGCACTTGTGTTAATGTTGAAAAACCACTTTTCGCACTTGTGTTAGTGTTGAAAAACCACTTTTCGCACTTGTGTTGGTGCAGGAAACCACTTTTGCACTTGTATTAGTGTGGAAAAACCACTTTTTGCACTTGTGATATTGTTGAAAAACCACTTTTCGCACTTGTGTTAGTGTTGAAAAACCACTTTTCGCACTTGTGTTGGTGCAGGAAACCACTTTTGCACTTGTATTAGTGTGGAAAAAACACTTTTCGCACTTGTGATAGTGTTGAAAAACCACTTTTCGCACTTGTGTTAGTGTTGAAAAACCACTTTTCGCACTTGCGTTGGTGCAGGAAACCACTTTTGCACTTGTATTAGTGTGGAAAAACCACTTTTCGCACTTGTGTTAGTGTTGAAAAACCACTTTTCGCACTTATGTTAGTGTTGAAAAACCATTTTTTGCACTGTGTTAGTGTTGAAAAACCACTTTTCGCACTTGTGTTGGTGCAGGAAACCACTTTTGCACTTGTATTAGTGTGGAAAAAACACTTTTCGCACTTGTGTTAGTGTTGAAAAACCACTTTTCGCACTTGTGTTAGTGTTGAAAAACCACTTTTCGCACTTGTGTTAGTGTTGAAAAACCACTTTTCGCACTTGTGTTGATGCAGGAAACCACTTTTGCACTTGTATTAGTGTGGAAAAAACACTTTTTGCACTTGTGATAATGTTGAAAAACCACTTTTCGCACTTGTGTTAGTGTTGAAAAACCACTTTTCGCAATTGTGTTGGTGCAGGAAACCACTTTTGCACTTGTATTATTTTTGGAAAAAACACTTTTCGCACTTGTGTTAGTGTTGAAAAACCAATTTTCGCACTTGTGTTAGTGTTGAAAAACCACTTTTCGCACTTGTATTAGTGTTGAAAAACCACTTTTCGCACTTGTGTTGGTGCAGGAAACCACTTTTGCACTTGTATTAGTGTGGAAAAAACACTTTTCGCACTTGTGTTAGTGTTGAAAAACCACTTTTCGCACTTGTATTAGTGTTGAAAAACCACTTTTCGCACTTGTGTTGGTGCAGGAAACCACTTTTGCACTTGTATTAGTGTGGAAAAACCACTTTTCGCACTTGTGTTAGTGTTGAAAAACCACTTTTCGCACTTATGTTAGTGTTGAAAAACCATTTTTTGCACTGTGTTAGTGTTGAAAAACCACTTTTCGCACTTGTGTTGGTGCAGGAAACCACTTTTGCACTTGTATTAGTGTGGAAAAAACACTTTTCGCACTTGTGTTAGTGTTGAAAAACCACTTTTCGCACTTGTGTTAGTGTTGAAAAACCACTTTTCGCACTTGTGTTAGTGTTGAAAAACCACTTTTCGCACTTGTGTTGGTGCAGGAAACCACTTTTGCACTTGTATTAGTGTGGAAAAAACACTTTTTGCACTTGTGATAATGTTGAAAAACCACTTTTCGCACTTGTGTTAGTGTTGAAAAACCACTTTTCGCACTTGTGTTGGTGCAGGAAACCACTTTTGCACTTGTATTCTTTTTGGAAAAAACACTTTTCGCACTTGTGTTAGTGTTGAAAAACCAATTTTCGCACTTGTGTTAGTGTTGAAAAACCAATTTTCGCACTTGTATTAGTGTTGAAAAACCACTTTTCGCACTTGTGTTGGTGCAGGAAACCACTTTTGCACTTGTATTAGTGTGGAAAAAACACTTTTCGCACTTGTGTTAGTGTTGAAAAACCACTTTTCGCACTTGTATTAGTGTTGAAAAACCACTTTTCGCACTTGTGTTGGTGCAGGAAACCACTTTTGCACTTGTATTAGTGTGGAAAAACCACTTTTTGCACTTGTGATATTGTTGAAAAACCACTTTTCGCACTTGTGTTAGTGTTGAAAAACCACTTTTCGCACTTGTGTTGGTGCAGGAAACCACTTTTGCACTTGTATTAGTGTGGAAAAAACACTTTTCGCACTTGTGATAGTGTTGAAAAACCACTTTTCGCACTTGTGTTAGTGTTGAAAAACCACTTTTCGCACTTGCGTTGGTGCAGGAAACCACTTTTGCACTTGTATTAGTGTGGAAAAAACACTTTTCGCACTTGTATTAGTGTTGAAAAACCACTTTTCGCACTTGTGTTGGTGCAGGAAACCACTTTTGCACTTGTATTAGTGTGGAAAAAACACTTTTCGCACTTGTGTTAGTGTTGAAAAACCACTTTTCGCACTTGCGTTGGTGCAGGAAACCACTTTTGCACTTGTATTAGTGTTGAAAAACCACTTTTCGCACTTGTATTAGTGTTGAAAAACCACTTTTCGCACTTGTGTTGGTGCAGGAAACCACTTTTGCACTTGTATTAGTGTGGAAAAAACACTTTTCGCACTTGTGTTAGTGTTGAAAAACCACTTTTCGCACTTGTATTAGTGTTGAAAAACCACTTTTCGCACTTGTGTTGGTGCAGGAAACCACTTTTGCACTTGTATTAGTGTGGAAAAAACACTTTTCGCACTTGTGTTAATGTTGAAAAACCACTTTTCGCACTTGTGTTAGTGTTGAAAAACCACTTTTCGCACTTGTGTTAGTGTTGAAAAACCACTTTTCGCACTTGTGTTGGTGCAGCAAACCACTTTTGCACTTGTATTAGTGTGGAAAAACCACTTTTTGCACTTGTGATATTGTTGAAAAACCACTTTTCGCACTTGTGTTAGTGTTGAAAAACCACTTTTCGCACTTGTGTTGGTGCAGGAAACCACTTTTGCACTTGTATTAGTGTGGAAAAAACACTTTTCGCACTTGTGATAGTGTTGAAAAACCACTTTTCGCACTTGTGTTAGTGTTGAAAAACCACTTTTCGCACTTGCGTTGGTGCAGGAAACCACTTTTGCACTTGTATTAGTGTGGAAAAACCACTTTTCGCACTTGTGTTAGTGTTGAAAAACCACTTTTCGCACTTATGTTAGTGTTGAAAAACCATTTTTTGCACTATGTTAGTGTTGAAAAACCACTTTTCGCACTTGTGTTGGTGCAGGAAACCACTTTTGCACTTGTATTAGTGTGGAAAAAACACTTTTCGCACTTGTGTTAGTGTTGAAAAACCACTTTTCGCACTTGTGTTAGTGTTGAAAAACCACTTTTCGCACTTGTGTTAGTGTTGAAAAACCACTTTTCGCACTTGTGTTGGTGCAGGAAACCACTTTTGCACTTGTATTAGTGTGGAAAAAACACTTTTTGCACTTGTGATAATGTTGAAAAACCACTTTTCGCACTTGTGTTAGTGTTGAAAAACCACTTTTCGCACTTGTGTTGGTGCAGGAAACCACTTTTGCACTTGTATTATTTTTGGAAAAAACACTTTTCGCACTTGTGTTAGTGTTGAAAAACCAATTTTCGCACTTGTGTTAGTGTTGAAAAACCAATTTTCGTACTTGTATTAGTGTTGAAAAACCACTTTTCGCACTTGTGTTGGTGCAGGAAACCACTTTTGCACTTGTATTAGTGTGGAAAAAACACTTTTCGCACTTGTGTTAGTGTTGAAAAACCACTTTTCGCACTTGTATTAGTGTTGAAAAACCACTTTTCGCACTTGTGTTGGTGCAGGAAACCACTTTTGCACTTGTATTAGTGTGGAAAAAACACTTTTCGCACTTGTGTTAGTGTTGAAAAACCACTTTTCGCACTTGTGTTAGTGTTGAAAAACCACTTTTCGCACTTGTGTTAGTGTTGAAAAACCACTTTTCGCACTTGTGTTGGTGCAGGAAACTACTTTTGCACTTGTATTAGTGTGGAAAAACCACTTTTTGCACTTGTGATATTGTTGAAAAACCACTTTTCGCACTTGTGTTAGTGTTGAAAAACCACTTTTCGCACTTGTGTTGGTGCAGGAAACCACTTTTGCACTTGTATTAGTGTGGAAAAAACACTTTTCGCACTTGTGATAGTGTTGAAAAACCACTTTTCGCACTTGTGTTAGTGTTGAAAAACCACTTTTCGCACTTGCGTTGGTGCAGGAAACCACTTTTGCACTTGTATTAGTGTGGAAAAACCACTTTTCGCACTTGTGTTAGTGTTGAAAAACCACTTTTCGCACTTATGTTAGTGTTGAAAAACCATTTTTTGCACTGTGTTAGTGTTGAAAAACCACTTTTCGCACTTGTGTTGGTGCAGGAAACCACTTTTGCACTTGTATTAGTGTGGAAAAAACACTTTTCGCACTTGTGTTAGTGTTGAAAAACCACTTTTCGCACTTGTGTTAGTGTTGAAAAACCACTTTTCGCACTTGTGTTAGTGTTGAAAAACCACTTTTCGCACTTGTGTTAGTGTTGAAAAACGACTTTTCGTACTTGTGTTGGTGCAGGAAACCACTTTTGCACTTGTAGTAGTGTGGAAAAAATCACTTTTCGCATTTGTGTTAGTGTTGAAAAACCACTTTTGCACTTGTATTAGTGTGGAAAAACACTTTTTGCACTTGTGATAGTGTTGAAAAACCACTTTTCGCACTTGTGTTAGTGTTGAAAAACCACTTTTCGCACTTGTGTTAGTGTTGAAAAACCACTTTTCGCACTTGTGTTGGTGCAGGAAACCACTTTTGCACTTGGATTAGTGTGGAAAAAACACTTTTCGCACTTGTGTTAGTGTTGAAAAACCACTTTTCGCACTTGTGTTAGTGTTGAAAAACCACTTTTCGCACTTGTGTTGGTGCAGGAAACCACTGTTGCACTTGTATAAGTGTGGAAAAAACACTTTTCGCACTTGTGTTGGTGTTGAAAAAACACTTTTTGCACTTGTGATAGTGTTGAAAAACCACTTTTCGCACTTGTGATAGTGTTGAAAAAACACTTTTCGCACTTGTGTTGGTGTTGAAAAACCACTTTTCACACTTGTGTTGGTGCAGGAAACCACTTTTGCACTTGTATTAGTGTGGAAAAACCACTTTTTGCACTTGTGATATTGTTGAAAAACCACTTTTCGCACTTGTGTTAGTGTTGAAAAACCACTTTTCGCACTTGTGTTGGTGCAGGAAACCACTTTTGCACTTGTATTAGTGTGGAAAAAACACTTTTCGCACTTGTGATAGTGTTGAAAAACCACTTTTCGCACTTGTGTTAGTGTTGAAAAACCACTTTTCGCACTTGCGTTGGTGCAGGAAACCACTTTTGCACTTGTATTAGTGTGGAAAAACCACTTTTCGCACTTGTGTTAGTGTTGAAAAACCACTTTTCGCACTTATGTTAGTGTTGAAAAACCATTTTTTGCACTGTGTTAGTGTTGAAAAACCACTTTTCGCACTTGTGTTGGTGCAGGAAACCACTTTTGCACTTGTATTAGTGTGGAAAAAACACTTTTCGCACTTGTGTTAGTGTTGAAAAACCACTTTTCGCACTTGTGTTAGTGTTGAAAAACCACTTTTCGCACTTGTGTTAGAGTTGAAAAACCACTTTTCGCACTTGTGTTAGTGTTGAAAAACGACTTTTCGCACTTTTGTTGGTGCAGGAAACCACTTTTGCACTTGTAGTAGTGTGGAAAAAACACTTTTCGCATTTGTGTTAGTGTTGAAAAACCACTTTTGCACTTGTATTAGTGTGGAAAAACACTTTTTGCACTTGTGATAGTGTTGAAAAACCACTTTTCGCACTTGTGTTAGTGTTGAAAAACCACTTTTCGCACTTGTGTTAGTGTTGAAAAACCACTTTTCGCACTTGTGTTAGTGCAGGAAACCACTTTTGCACTTGGATCAGTGTGGAAAAAACACTTTTCGCACTTGTGTTAGTGTTGAAAAACCACTTTTCGCACTTGTGTTAGTGTTGAAAAACCACTTTTCGCACTTGTGTTAGTGTTGAAAAACCACTTTTCGCACTTGTGTTAGTGTTGAAAAACC
Organism: Myxine glutinosa; assembly: GCF_964187855.1. NCBI lineage: Eukaryota > Metazoa > Chordata > Myxini > Myxiniformes > Myxinidae > Myxine > Myxine glutinosa. The sequence goes on along the minus strand of NW_027617094.1, from coordinate 80,505 downwards.
ACTTTTCGCACTTGTGTTAGTGTTGAAAAACGACTTTTCGCACTTGTGTTGGTGCAGGAAACCACTGTTGCACTTGTATAAGTGTGGAAAAAACACTTTTCGCACTTGTGTTGGTGTTGAAAAAACACTTTTTGCACTTGTGATAGTGTTGAAAAACCACTTTTCGCACTTGTGATAGTGTTGAAAAAACACTTTTCGCACTTGTGTTGGTGTTGAAAAACCACTTTTCACACTTGTGTTGGTGCAGGAAACCACTTTTGCACTTGTATTAGTGTGGAAAAAACACTTTTCGCACTTGTGTTAGTGTTGAAAAACCACTTTTCGCACTTGTGTTAGTGTTGAAAAACCACTTTTCTCACTTGTGTTGGTGTTGAAAAACCACTTTTCGCACTTGTGTTAGTGTTGAAAAACCACTTTTCGCACTTGTGTTAGTGTTGAAAAACCACTTTTCGCACTTGTGTTAGTGTTGAAAAACCACTTTTCGCAGTTGTGTTGGTGCAGGAAACCACTTTTGCACTTGTATTAGTGTGGAAAAAACACTTTTTGCACTTGTGATAATGTTGAAAAACCACTTTTCGCACTTGTGTTGGTGCAGGAAACCACTTTTGCACTTGTATTATTTTTGGAAAAAACACTTTTCGCACTTGTGTTAGTGTTGAAAAACCACTTTTCGCACTTGTGTTAGTGTTGAAAAACCACTTTTCGCACTTGTATTAGTGTTGAAAAACCACTTTTCGCACTTGTGTTGGTGCAGGAAACCACTTTTGCACTTGTATTAGTGTGGAAAAAACACTTTTCGCACTTGTGTTAGTGTTGAAAAACCACTTTTTGCACTTGTATTAATGTTGAAAAACCACTTTTCGCACTTGTGTTGGTGCAGGAAACCACTTTTGCACTTGTATTAGTGTGGAAAAAACACTTTTCGCACTTGCGTTAGTGTTGAAAAACCACTTTTCGCACTTGTGTTAATGTTGAAAAACCACTTTTCGCACTTGTGTTAGTGTTGAAAAACCACTTTTCGCACTTGTGTTGGTGCAGGAAACCACTTTTGCACTTGTATTAGTGTGGAAAAAACACTTTTCGCACTTGTATTAGTGTTGAAAAACCACTTTTCGCACTTGTGTTGGTGCAGGAAACCACTTTTGCACTTGTATTAGTGTGGAAAAAACACTTTTCGCACTTGTGTTAGTGTTGAAAAACCACTTTTCGCACTTGCGTTGGTGCAGGAAACCACTTTTGCACTTGTATTAGTGTTGAAAAACCACTTTTCGCACTTGTATTAGTGTTGAAAAACCACTTTTCGCACTTGTGTTGGTGCAGGAAACCACTTTTGCACTTGTATTAGTGTGGAAAAAACACTTTTCGCACTTGTGTTAGTGTTGAAAAACCACTTTTCGCACTTGTATTAGTGTTGAAAAACCACTTTTCGCACTTGTGTTGGTGCAGGAAACCACTTTTGCACTTGTATTAGTGTGGAAAAAACACTTTTCGCACTTGTGTTAATGTTGAAAAACCACTTTTCGCACTTGTGTTAGTGTTGAAAAACCACTTTTCGCACTTGTGTTAGTGTTGAAAAACCACTTTTCGCACTTGTGTTGGTGCAGCAAACCACTTTTGCACTTGTATTAGTGTGGAAAAACCACTTTTTGCACTTGTGATATTGTTGAAAAACCACTTTTCGCACTTGTGTTAGTGTTGAAAAACCACTTTTCGCACTTGTGTTGGTGCAGGAAACCACTTTTGCACTTGTATTAGTGTGGAAAAAACACTTTTCGCACTTGTGATAGTGTTGAAAAACCACTTTTCGCACTTGTGTTAGTGTTGAAAAACCACTTTTCGCACTTGCGTTGGTGCAGGAAACCACTTTTGCACTTGTATTAGTGTGGAAAAACCACTTTTCGCACTTGTGTTAGTGTTGAAAAACCACTTTTCGCACTTATGTTAGTGTTGAAAAACCATTTTTTGCACTATGTTAGTGTTGAAAAACCACTTTTCGCACTTGTGTTGGTGCAGGAAACCACTTTTGCACTTGTATTAGTGTGGAAAAAACACTTTTCGCACTTGTGTTAGTGTTGAAAAACCACTTTTCGCACTTGTGTTAGTGTTGAAAAACCACTTTTCGCACTTGTGTTAGTGTTGAAAAACCACTTTTCGCACTTGTGTTGGTGCAGGAAACCACTTTTGCACTTGTATTAGTGTGGAAAAAACACTTTTTGCACTTGTGATAATGTTGAAAAACCACTTTTCGCACTTGTGTTAGTGTTGAAAAACCACTTTTCGCACTTGTGTTGGTGCAGGAAACCACTTTTGCACTTGTATTATTTTTGGAAAAAACACTTTTCGCACTTGTGTTAGTGTTGAAAAACCAATTTTCGCACTTGTGTTAGTGTTGAAAAACCAATTTTCGTACTTGTATTAGTGTTGAAAAACCACTTTTCGCACTTGTGTTGGTGCAGGAAACCACTTTTGCACTTGTATTAGTGTGGAAAAAACACTTTTCGCACTTGTGTTAGTGTTGAAAAACCACTTTTCGCACTTGTATTAGTGTTGAAAAACCACTTTTCGCACTTGTGTTGGTGCAGGAAACCACTTTTGCACTTGTATTAGTGTGGAAAAAACACTTTTCGCACTTGTGTTAGTGTTGAAAAACCACTTTTCGCACTTGTGTTAGTGTTGAAAAACCACTTTTCGCACTTGTGTTAGTGTTGAAAAACCACTTTTCGCACTTGTGTTGGTGCAGGAAACTACTTTTGCACTTGTATTAGTGTGGAAAAACCACTTTTTGCACTTGTGATATTGTTGAAAAACCACTTTTCGCACTTGTGTTAGTGTTGAAAAACCACTTTTCGCACTTGTGTTGGTGCAGGAAACCACTTTTGCACTTGTATTAGTGTGGAAAAAACACTTTTCGCACTTGTGATAGTGTTGAAAAACCACTTTTCGCACTTGTGTTAGTGTTGAAAAACCACTTTTCGCACTTGCGTTGGTGCAGGAAACCACTTTTGCACTTGTATTAGTGTGGAAAAACCACTTTTCGCACTTGTGTTAGTGTTGAAAAACCACTTTTCGCACTTATGTTAGTGTTGAAAAACCATTTTTTGCACTGTGTTAGTGTTGAAAAACCACTTTTCGCACTTGTGTTGGTGCAGGAAACCACTTTTGCACTTGTATTAGTGTGGAAAAAACACTTTTCGCACTTGTGTTAGTGTTGAAAAACCACTTTTCGCACTTGTGTTAGTGTTGAAAAACCACTTTTCGCACTTGTGTTAGTGTTGAAAAACCACTTTTCGCACTTGTGTTAGTGTTGAAAAACGACTTTTCGCACTTGTGTTGGTGCAGGAAACCACTTTTGCACTTGTAGTAGTGTGGAAAAAACACTTTTCGCATTTGTGTTAGTGTTGAAAAACCACTTTTGCACTTGTATTAGTGTGGAAAAACACTTTTTGCACTTGTGATAGTGTTGAAAAACCACTTTTCGCACTTGTGTTAGTGTTGAAAAACCACTTTTCGCACTTGTGTTAGTGTTGAAAAACCACTTTTCGCACTTGTGTTGGTGCAGGAAACCACTTTTGCACTTGGATTAGTGTGGAAAAAACACTTTTCGCACTTGTGTTAGTGTTGAAAAACCACTTTTTGCACTTGTGTTAGTGTTGAAAAACCACTTTTCGCACTTGTGTTGGTGCAGGAAACCACTGTTGCACTTGTATAAGTGTGGAAAAAACACTTTTCGCACTTGTGTTGGTGTTGAAAAAACACTTTTTGCACTTGTGATAGTGTTGAAAAACCACTTTTCGCACTTGTGATAGTGTTGAAAAAACACTTTTCGCACTTGTGTTGGTGTTGAAAAACCACTTTTCACACTTGTGTTGGTGCAGGAAACCACTTTTGCACTTGTATTAGTGTGGAAAAACCACTTTTTGCACTTGTGATATTGTTGAAAAACCACTTTTCGCACTTGTGTTAGTGTTGAAAAACCACTTTTCGCACTTGTGTTGGTGCAGGAAACCACTTTTGCACTTGTATTAGTGTGGAAAAAACACTTTTCGCACTTGTGATAGTGTTGAAAAACCACTTTTCGCACTTGTGTTAGTGTTGAAAAACCACTTTTCGCACTTGCGTTGGTGCAGGAAACCACTTTTGCACTTGTATTAGTGTGGAAAAACCACTTTTCGCACTTGTGTTAGTGTTGAAAAACCACTTTTCGCACTTATGTTAGTGTTGAAAAACCATTTTTTGCACTGTGTTAGTGTTGAAAAACCACTTTTCGCACTTGTGTTGGTGCAGGAAACCACTTTTGCACTTGTATTAGTGTGGAAAAAACACTTTTCGCACTTGTGTTAGTGTTGAAAAACCACTTTTCGCACTTGTGTTAGTGTTGAAAAACCACTTTTCGCACTTGTGTTAGAGTTGAAAAACCACTTTTCGCACTTGTGTTAGTGTTGAAAAACGACTTTTCGCACTTTTGTTGGTGCAGGAAACCACTTTTGCACTTGTAGTAGTGTGGAAAAAACACTTTTCGCATTTGTGTTAGTGTTGAAAAACCACTTTTGCACTTGTATTAGTGTGGAAAAACACTTTTTGCACTTGTGATAGTGTTGAAAAACCACTTTTCGCACTTGTGTTAGTGTTGAAAAACCACTTTTCGCACTTGTGTTAGTGTTGAAAAACCACTTTTCGCACTTGTGTTAGTGCAGGAAACCACTTTTGCACTTGGATTAGTGTGGAAAAAACACTTTTCGCACTTGTGTTAGTGTTGAAAAACCACTTTTCGCACTTGTGTTAGTGTTGAAAAACCACTTTTCGCACTTGTGTTAGTGTTGAAAAACCACTTTTCGCACTTGTGTTAGTGTTGAAAAACCACTTTTCGCACTTGTGTTAGTGTTGAAAAACGACTTTTCGCACTTGTGTTGGTGCAGGAAACCACTGTTGCACTTGTATAAGTGTGGAAAAAACACTTTTCGCACTTGTGTTGGTGTTGAAAAAACACTTTTTGCACTTGTGATAGTGTTGAAAAACCACTTTTCGCACTTGTGATAGTGTTGAAAAAACACTTTTCGCACTTGTGTTGGTGTTGAAAAACCACTTTTCACACTTGTGTTGGTGCAGGAAACCACTTTTGCACTTGTATTAGTGTGGAAAAAACACTTTTCGCACTTGTGTTAGTGTTGAAAAACCACTTTTCGCACTTGTGTTAGTGTTGAAAAACCACTTTTCTCACTTGTGTTGGTGTTGAAAAACCACTTTTCGCACTTGTGTTAGTGTTGAAAAACCACTTTTCGCACTTGTGTTAGTGTTGAAAAACCACTTTTCGCACTTGTGTTAGTGTTGAAAAACCACTTTTCGCAGTTGTGTTGGTGCAGGAAACCACTTTTGCACTTGTATTAGTGTGGAAAAAACACTTTTTGCACTTGTGATAATGTTGAAAAACCACTTTTCGCACTTGTGTTGGTGCAGGAAACCACTTTTGCACTTGTATTATTTTTGGAAAAAACACTTTTCGCACTTGTGTTAGTGTTGAAAAACCACTTTTCGCACTTGTGTTAGTGTTGAAAAACCACTTTTCGCACTTGTATTAGTGTTGAAAAACCACTTTTCGCACTTGTGTTGGTGCAGGAAACCACTTTTGCACTTGTATTAGTGTGGAAAAAACACTTTTCGCACTTGTGTTAGTGTTGAAAAACCACTTTTCGCACTTGTATTAATGTTGAAAAACCACTTTTCGCACTTGTGTTGGTGCAGGAAACCACTTTTGCACTTGTATTAGTGTGGAAAAAACACTTTTCGCACTTGCGTTAGTGTTGAAAAACCACTTTTCGCACTTGTGTTAATGTTGAAAAACCACTTTTCGCACTTGTGTTAGTGTTGAAAAACCACTTTTCGCACTTGTGTTGGTGCAGGAAACCACTTTTGCACTTGTATTAGTGTGGAAAAACCACTTTTTGCACTTGTGATATTGTTGAAAAACCACTTTTCGCACTTGTGTTAGTGTTGAAAAACCACTTTTCGCACTTGTGTTGGTGCAGGAAACCACTTTTGCAGTTGTATTAGTGTGGAAAAAACACTTTTCGCACTTGTGATAGTGTTGAAAAACCACTTTTCGCACTTGTGTTAGTGTTGAAAAACCACTTTTCGCACTTGCGTTGGTGCAGGAAACCACTTTTGCACTTGTATTAGTGTGGAAAAACCACTTTTCGCACTTGTGTTAGTGTTGAAAAACCACTTTTCGCACTTATGTTAGTGTTGAAAAACCATTTTTTGCACTGTGTTAGTGTTGAAAAACCACTTTTCGCACTTGTGTTGGTGCAGGAAACCACTTTTGCACTTGTATTAGTGTGGAAAAAACACTTTTCGCACTTGTGTTAGTGTTGAAAAACCACTTTTCGCACTTGTGTTAGTGTTGAAAAACCACTTTTCGCACTTGTGTTAGTGTTGAAAAACCACTTTTCGCACTTGTGTTGATGCAGGAAACCACTTTTGCACTTGTATTAGTGTGGAAAAAACACTTTTTGCACTTGTGATAATGTTGAAAAACCACTTTTCGCACTTGTGTTAGTGTTGAAAAACCACTTTTCGCAATTGTGTTGGTGCAGGAAACCACTTTTGCACTTGTATTATTTTTGGAAAAAACACTTTTCGCACTTGTGTTAGTGTTGAAAAACCAATTTTCGCACTTGTGTTAGTGTTGAAAAACCACTTTTCGCACTTGTATTAGTGTTGAAAAACCACTTTTCGCACTTGTGTTGGTGCAGGAAACCACTTTTGCACTTGTATTAGTGTGGAAAAAACACTTTTCGCACTTGTGTTAGTGTTGAAAAACCACTTTTCGCACTTGTATTAGTGTTGAAAAACCACTTTTCGCACTTGTGTTGGTGCAGGAAACCACTTTTGCACTTGTATTAGTGTGGAAAAAACACTTTTCGCACTTGTGTTAGTGTTGAAAAACCACTTTTCGCACTTGTGTTAGTGTTGAAAAACCACTTTTCGCACTTGTGTTAGTGTTGAAAAACCACTTTTCGCACTTGTATTAGTGTGGAAAAACACTTTTTGCACTTGTGATAGTGTTGAAAAACCACTTTTCGCACTTGTGTTAGTGTTGAAAAACCACTTTTCGCACTTGTGTTAGTGTTGAAAAACCACTTTTCGCACTTGTGTTAGTGCAGGAAACCACTTTTGCACTTGGATTAGTGTGGAAAAAACACTTTTCGCACTTGTGTTAGTGTTGAAAAACCACTTTTCGCACTTGTGTTAGTGTTGAAAAACCACTTTTCGCACTTGTGTTAGTGTTGAAAAACCACTTTTCGCACTTGTGTTAGTGTTGAAAAACCACTTTTCGCACTTGTGTTAGTGTTGAAAAACGACTTTTCGCACTTGTGTTGGTGCAGGAAACCACTGTTGCACTTGTATAAGTGTGGAAAAAACACTTTTCGCACTTGTGTTGGTGTTGAAAAAACACTTTTTGCACTTGTGATAGTGTTGAAAAACCACTTTTCGCACTTGTGATAGTGTTGAAAAAACACTTTTCGCACTTGTGTTGGTGTTGAAAAACCACTTTTCACACTTGTGTTGGTGCAGGAAACCACTTTTGCACTTGTATTAGTGTGGAAAAAACACTTTTCGCACTTGTGTTAGTGTTGAAAAACCACTTTTCGCACTTGTGTTAGTGTTGAAAAACCACTTTTCTCACTTGTGTTGGTGTTGAAAAACCACTTTTCGCACTTGTGTTAGTGTTGAAAAACCACTTTTCGCACTTGTGTTAGTGTTGAAAAACCACTTTTCGCACTTGTGTTAGTGTTGAAAAACCACTTTTCGCAGTTGTGTTGGTGCAGGAAACCACTTTTGCACTTGTATTAGTGTGGAAAAAACACTTTTTGCACTTGTGATAATGTTGAAAAACCACTTTTCGCACTTGTGTTGGTGCAGGAAACCACTTTTGCACTTGTATTATTTTTGGAAAAAACACTTTTCGCACTTGTGTTAGTGTTGAAAAACCACTTTTCGCACTTGTGTTAGTGTTGAAAAACCACTTTTCGCACTTGTATTAGTGTTGAAAAACCACTTTTCGCACTTGTGTTGGTGCAGGAAACCACTTTTGCACTTGTATTAGTGTGGAAAAAACACTTTTCGCACTTGTGTTAGTGTTGAAAAACCACTTTTCGCACTTGTATTAATGTTGAAAAACCACTTTTCGCACTTGTGTTGGTGCAGGAAACCACTTTTGCACTTGTATTAGTGTGGAAAAAACACTTTTCGCACTTGCGTTAGTGTTGAAAAACCACTTTTCGCACTTGTGTTAATGTTGAAAAACCACTTTTCGCACTTGTGTTAGTGTTGAAAAACCACTTTTCGCACTTGTGTTGGTGCAGGAAACCACTTTTGCACTTGTATTAGTGTGGAAAAACCACTTTTTGCACTTGTGATATTGTTGAAAAACCACTTTTCGCACTTGTGTTAGTGTTGAAAAACCACTTTTCGCACTTGTGTTGGTGCAGGAAACCACTTTTGCAGTTGTATTAGTGTGGAAAAAACACTTTTCGCACTTGTGATAGTGTTGAAAAACCACTTTTCGCACTTGTGTTAGTGTTGAAAAACCACTTTTCGCACTTGCGTTGGTGCAGGAAACCACTTTTGCACTTGTATTAGTGTGGAAAAACCACTTTTCGCACTTGTGTTAGTGTTGAAAAACCACTTTTCGCACTTATGTTAGTGTTGAAAAACCATTTTTTGCACTGTGTTAGTGTTGAAAAACCACTTTTCGCACTTGTGTTGGTGCAGGAAACCACTTTTGCACTTGTATTAGTGTGGAAAAAACACTTTTCGCACTTGTGTTAGTGTTGAAAAACCACTTTTCGCACTTGTGTTAGTGTTGAAAAACCACTTTTCGCACTTGTGTTAGTGTTGAAAAACCACTTTTCGCACTTGTGTTGATGCAGGAAACCACTTTTGCACTTGTATTAGTGTGGAAAAAACACTTTTTGCACTTGTGATAATGTTGAAAAACCACTTTTCGCACTTGTGTTAGTGTTGAAAAACCACTTTTCGCAATTGTGTTGGTGCAGGAAACCACTTTTGCACTTGTATTATTTTTGGAAAAAACACTTTTCGCACTTGTGTTAGTGTTGAAAAACCAATTTTCGCACTTGTGTTAGTGTTGAAAAACCACTTTTCGCACTTGTATTAGTGTTGAAAAACCACTTTTCGCACTTGTGTTGGTGCAGGAAACCACTTTTGCACTTGTATTAGTGTGGAAAAAACACTTTTCGCACTTGTGTTAGTGTTGAAAAACCACTTTTCGCACTTGTATTAGTGTTGAAAAACCACTTTTCGCACTTGTGTTGGTGCAGGAAACCACTTTTGCACTTGTATTAGTGTGGAAAAAACACTTTTCGCACTTGTGTTAGTGTTGAAAAACCACTTTTCGCACTTGTGTTAGTGTTGAAAAACCACTTTTCGCACTTGTGTTAGTGTTGAAAAACCACTTTTCGCACTTGTGTTGGTGCAGGAAACCACTTTTGCACTTGTATTAGTGTGGAAAAACCACTTTTTGCACTTGTGATATTGTTGAAAAACCACTTTTCGCACTTGTGTTAGTGTTGAAAAACCACTTTTCGCACTTGTGTTGGTGCAGGAAACCACTTTTGCACTTGTATTAGTGTGGAAAAAACACTTTTCGCACTTGTGATAGTGTTGAAAAACCACTTTTCGCACTTGTGTTAGTGTTGAAAAACCACTTTTCGCACTTGCGTTGGTGCAGGAAACCACTTTTGCACTTGTATTAGTGTGGAAAAACCACTTTTCGCACTTGTGTTAGTGTTGAAAAACCACTTTTCGCACTTATGTTAGTGTTGAAAAACCATTTTTTGCACTGTGTTAGTGTTGAAAAACCACTTTTCGCACTTGTGTTGGTGCAGGAAACCACTTTTGCACTTGTATTAGTGTGGAAAAAACACTTTTCGCACTTGTGTTAGTGTTGAAAAACCACTTTTCGCACTTGTGTTAGTGTTGAAAAACCACTTTTCGCACTTGTGTTAGTGTTGAAAAACCACTTTTCGCACTTGTGTTAGTGTTGAAAAACGACTTTTCGCACTTGTGTTGGTGCAGGAAACCACTTTTGCACTTGTAGTAGTGTGGAAAAAACACTTTTCGCATTTGTGTTAGTGTTGAAAAACCACTTTTGCACTTGTATTAGTGTGGAAAAACACTTTTTGCACTTGTGATAGTGTTGAAAAACCACTTTTCGCACTTGTGTTAGTGTTGAAAAACCACTTTTCGCACTTGCGTTGGTGCAGGAAACCACTTTTGCACTTGTATTAGTGTGGAAAAACCACTTTTCGCACTTGTGTTAGTGTTGAAAAACCACTTTTCGCACTTATGTTAGTGTTGAAAAACCATTTTTTGCACTGTGTTAGTGTTGAAAAACCACTTTTCGCACTTGTGTTGGTGCAGGAAACCACTTTTGCACTTGTATTAGTGTGGAAAAAACACTTTTCGCACTTGTGTTAGTGTTGAAAAACCACTTTTCGCACTTGTGTTAGTGTTGAAAAACCACTTTTCGCACTTGTGTTAGTGTTGAAAAACCACTTTTCGCACTTGTGTTGATGCAGGAAACCACTTTTGCACTTGTATTAGTGTGGAAAAAACACTTTTTGCACTTGTGATAATGTTGAAAAACCACTTTTCGCACTTGTGTTAGTGTTGAAAAACCACTTTTCGCAATTGTGTTGGTGCAGGAAACCACTTTTGCACTTGTATTATTTTTGGAAAAAACACTTTTCGCACTTGTGTTAGTGTTGAAAAACCAATTTTCGCACTTGTGTTAGTGTTGAAAAACCACTTTTCGCACTTGTATTAGTGTTGAAAAACCACTTTTCGCACTTGTGTTGGTGCAGGAAACCACTTTTGCACTTGTATTAGTGTGGAAAAAACACTTTTCGCACTTGTGTTAGTGTTGAAAAACCACTTTTCGCACTTGTATTAGTGTTGAAAAACCACTTTTCGCACTTGTGTTGGTGCAGGAAACCACTTTTGCACTTGTATTAGTGTGGAAAAAACACTTTTCGCACTTGTGTTAGTGTTGAAAAACCACTTTTCGCACTTGTGTTAGTGTTGAAAAACCACTTTTCGCACTTGTGTTAGTGTTGAAAAACCACTTTTCGCACTTGTGTTGGTGCAGGAAACCACTTTTGCACTTGTATTAGTGTGGAAAAACCACTTTTTGCACTTGTGATATTGTTGAAAAACCACTTTTCGCACTTGTGTTAGTGTTGAAAAACCACTTTTCGCACTTGTGTTGGTGCAGGAAACCACTTTTGCACTTGTATTAGTGTGGAAAAAACACTTTTCGCACTTGTGATAGTGTTGAAAAACCACTTTTCGCACTTGTGTTAGTGTTGAAAAACCACTTTTCGCACTTGCGTTGGTGCAGGAAACCACTTTTGCACTTGTATTAGTGTGGAAAAACCACTTTTCGCACTTGTGTTAGTGTTGAAAAACCACTTTTCGCACTTATGTTAGTGTTGAAAAACCATTTTTTGCACTGTGTTAGTGTTGAAAAACCACTTTTCGCACTTGTGTTGGTGCAGGAAACCACTTTTGCACTTGTATTAGTGTGGAAAAAACACTTTTCGCACTTGTGTTAGTGTTGAAAAACCACTTTTCGCACTTGTGTTAGTGTTGAAAAACCACTTTTCGCACTTGTTTTAGTGTTGAAAAACCACTTTTCGCACTTGTGTTAGTGTTGAAAAACGACTTTTCGCACTTGTGTTGGTGCAGGAAACCACTTTTGCACTTGTAGTAGTGTGGAAAAAACACTTTTCGCATTTGTGTTAGTGTTGAAAAACCACTTTTGCACTTGTATTAGTGTGGAAAAACACTTTTTGCACTTGTGATATTGTTGAAAAACCACTTTTCGCACTTGTGTTAGTGTTGAAAAACCACTTTTCGCACTTGTGTTAGTGTTGAAAAACCACTTTTCGCACTTGTGTTGTTGCAGGAAACCACTTTTGCACTTGGATTAGTGTGGAAAAAACACTTTTCGCACTTGTGTTAGTGTTGAAAAACCACTTTTCGCACTTGTGTTAGTGTTGAAAAACCACTTTTCGCACTTGTGTTGGTGCAGGAAACCACTGTTGCACTTGTATAAGTGTGGAAAAAACACTTTTCGCACTTGTGTTGGTGTTGAAAAAACACTTTTTGCACTTGTGATAGTGTTGAAAAACCACTTTTCGCACTTGTGATAGTGTTGAAAAAACACTTTTCGCACTTGTGTTGGTGTTGAAAAACCACTTTTCACACTTGTGTTGGTGCAGGAAACCACTTTTGCACTTGTATTAGTGTGGAAAAAACACTTTTCGCACTTGTGTTAGTGTTGAAAAACCACTTTTCGCACTTGTGTTAGTGTTGAAAAACCACTTTTCTCACTTGTGTTGGTGTTGAAAAAACACTTTTTGCACTTGTGATAGTGTTGAAACACCACTTTTCGCACTTGTGTTGGTGCTGGAAACCACTTTTGCACTTGTATTAGTGTGGAAAAACCACTTTTCGCACTTGTGTTAGTGTTGAAAAACCACTTTTCACACTTGTGTTAGTGTTGAAAAACCACTTTTCACACTTGTGTTGGTGTTGAAAAAACACTTTTTGCACTTGTGTTGGTGCAGGAAACCACTTTTGCACTTGTATTAGTGTGGAAAAAACACTTTTCGCACTTGTGATAGTGTTGAAAAACCACTTTTCGCACTTGTGTTAGTGTTGAAAAACCACTTTTCGCACTTGTGTTAGTGTTGAAAAACCACTTTTCGCACTTGTGTTGGTGCAGGAAACCACTTTTGCACTTGTATTAGTGTGGAAAAAACACTTTTCGCACTTGTGTTAGTATTGAAAAACCACTTTTCACACTTGTGTTGGTGCAGGAAATCACTTTTGCACTTGTATTAGTGTGGAAAAAACACTTTTCGCACTTGTGTTCGTGTTGAAAAACCACTTTTCGCACTTGTGTTAGTGTTGAAAAACCACTTTTCGCACTTGTGTTAGTGTTGAAAAACCACTTTTCGCACTTGTGTTAGTGTTGAAAAACGACTTTTCGCACTTGTGTTGGTGCAGGAAACCACTTTTGCACTTGTAGTAGTGTGGAAAAAACACTTTTCGCATTTGTGTTAGTGTTGAAAAACCACTTTTGCACTTGTATTAGTGTGGAAAAACACTTTTTGCACTTGTGATAGTGTTGAAAAACCACTTTTCGCACTTGTGTTAGTGTTGAAAAACCACTTTTCGCACTTGTGTTAGTGTTGAAAAACCACTTTTCGCACTTGTGTTGTTGCAGGAAACCACTTTTGCACTTGGATTAGTGTGGAAAAAACACTTTTCGCACTTGTGTTAGTGTTGAAAAACCACTTTTCGCACTTGTGTTAGTGTTGAAAAACCACTTTTCGCACTTGTGTTGGTGCAGGAAACCACTGTTGCACTTGTATAAGTGTGGAAAAAACACTTTTCGCACTTGTGTTGGTGTTGAAAAAACACTTTTTGCACTTGTGATAGTGTTGAAAAACCACTTTTCGCACTTGTGATAGTGTTGAAAAAACACTTTTCGCACTTGTGTTGGTGTTGAAAAACCACTTTTCACACTTGTGTTGGTGCAGGAAACCACTTTTGCACTTGTATTAGTGTGGAAAAAACACTTTTCGCACTTGTGTTAGTGTTGAAAAACCACTTTTCGCACTTGTGTTAGTGTTGAAAAACCACTTTTCTCACTTGTGTTGGTGTTGAAAAACCACTTTTCGCACTTGTGTTAGTGTTGAAAAACCACTTTTCGCACTTGTGTTAGTGTTGAAAAACCACTTTTCGCACTTGTGTTAGTGTTGAAAAACCACTTTTCGCAGTTGTGTTGGTGCAGGAAACCACTTTTGCACTTGTATTAGTGTGGAAAAAACACTTTTTGCACTTGTGATAATGTTGAAAAACCACTTTTCGCACTTGTGTTGGTGCAGGAAACCACTTTTGCACTTGTATTATTTTTGGAAAAAACACTTTTCGCACTTGTGTTAGTGTTGAAAAACCACTTTTCGCACTTGTGTTAGTGTTGAAAAACCACTTTTCGCACTTGTATTAGTGTTGAAAAACCACTTTTCGCACTTGTGTTGGTGCAGGAAACCACTTTTGCACTTGTATTAGTGTGGAAAAAACACTTTTCGCACTTGTGTTAGTGTTGAAAAACCACTTTTCGCACTTGTATTAATGTTGAAAAACCACTTTTCGCACTTGTGTTGGTGCAGGAAACCACTTTTGCACTTGTATTAGTGTGGAAAAAACACTTTTCGCACTTGCGTTAGTGTTGAAAAACCACTTTTCGCACTTGTGTTAATGTTGAAAAACCACTTTTCGCACTTGTGTTAGTGTTGAAAAACCACTTTTCGCACTTGTGTTGGTGCAGGAAACCACTTTTGCACTTGTATTAGTGTGGAAAAACCACTTTTTGCACTTGTGATAGTGTTGAAAAAACACTTTTCGCACTTGTGTTAGTGTTGAAAAAACACTTTTTGCACTTGTGATAGTGTTGAAAAACCACTTTTCGCACTTGTGATAGTGTTGAAAAAACACTTTTCGCACTTGTGTTGGTGTTGAAAAACCACTTTTCACACTTGTGTTGGTGCAGGAAACCACTTTTGCACTTGTATTAGTGTGGAAAAAACACTTTTCGCACTTGTGTTAGTGTTGAAAAACCACTTTTCGCACTTGTGTTAGTGTTGAAAAACCACTTTTCTCACTTGTGTTGGTGTTGAAAAAACACTTTTTGCACTTGTGATAGTGTTGAAACACCACTTTTCGCACTTGTGTTGGTGCTGGAAACCACTTTTGCACTTGCATTAGTGTGGAAAAACCACTTTTCGCACTTGTGTTAGTGTTGAAAAACCACTTTTCACACTTGTGTTAGTGTTGAAAAACCACTTTTCACACTTGTGTTGGTGTTGAAAAAACACTTTTTGCACTTGTGTTGGTGCAGGAAACCACTTTTGCACTTGTATTAGTGTGGAAAAAACACTTTTCGCACTTGTGATAGTGTTGAAAAACCACTTTTCGCACTTGTGTTAGTGTTGAAAAACCACTTTTCGCACTTGTGTTAGTGTTGAAAAACCACTTTTCGCACTTGTGTTGGTGCAGGAAACCACTTTTGCACTTGTATTAGTGTGGAAAAAACACTTTTCGCACTTGTGTTAGTATTGAAAAACCACTTTTCACACTTGTGTTGGTGCAGGAAATCACTTTTGCACTTGTATTAGTGTGGAAAAAACACTTTTCGCACTTGTGTTCGTGTTGAAAAACCACTTTTCGCACTTGTGTTAGTGTTGAAAAACCACTTTTCGCACTTGTGTTAGTGTTGAAAAACCACTTTTCGCACTTGTGTTAGTGTTGAAAAACGACTTTTCGCACTTGTGTTGGTGCAGGAAACCACTTTTGCACTTGTAGTAGTGTGGAAAAAACACTTTTCGCATTTGTGTTAGTGTTGAAAAACCACTTTTGCACTTGTATTAGTGTGGAAAAACACTTTTTGCACTTGTGATAGTGTTGAAAAACCACTTTTCGCACTTGTGTTAGTGTTGAAAAACCACTTTTCGCACTTGTGTTAGTGTTGAAAAACCACTTTTCGCACTTGTGTTGTTGCAGGAAACCACTTTTGCACTTGGATTAGTGTGGAAAAAACACTTTTCGCACTTGTGTTAGTGTTGAAAAACCACTTTTCGCACTTGTGTTAGTGTTGAAAAACCACTTTTCGCACTTGTGTTGGTGCAGGAAACCACTGTTGCACTTGTATAAGTGTGGAAAAAACACTTTTCGCACTTGTGTTGGTGTTGAAAAAACACTTTTTGCACTTGTGATAGTGTTGAAAAACCACTTTTCGCACTTGTGATAGTGTTGAAAAAACACTTTTCGCACTTGTGTTGGTGTTGAAAAACCACTTTTCACACTTGTGTTG
Source organism: Myxine glutinosa (assembly GCF_964187855.1). NCBI lineage: Eukaryota > Metazoa > Chordata > Myxini > Myxiniformes > Myxinidae > Myxine > Myxine glutinosa. The sequence continues at coordinate 64,541 of NW_027617094.1, read as the reverse complement.
GTGCAGGAAACCACTTTTGCACTTGTATTAGTGTGGAAAAAACACTTTTCGCACTTGTGTTAGTGTTGAAAAACCACTTTTCGCACTTGTGTTAGTGTTGAAAAACCACTTTTCTCACTTGTGTTGGTGTTGAAAAACCACTTTTCGCACTTGTGTTAGTGTTGAAAAACCACTTTTCTCACTTGTATTGGTGTTGAAAAACCACTTTTCGCACTTGTGTTAGTGTTGAAAAACCACTTTTCGCACTTGTGTTAGTGTTGAAAAACCACTTTTCGCACTTGTGTTAGTGTTGAAAAACCACTTTTCGCAGTTGTGTTGGTGCAGGAAACCACTTTTGCACTTGTATTAGTGTGGAAAAAACACTTTTTGCACTTGTGATAATGTTGAAAAACCACTTTTCGCACTTGTGTTGGTGCAGGAAACCACTTTTGCACTTGTATTATTTTTGGAAAAAACACTTTTCGCACTTGTGTTAGTGTTGAAAAACCACTTTTCGCACTTGTGTTAGTGTTGAAAAACCACTTTTCGCACTTGTATTAGTGTTGAAAAACCACTTTTCGCACTTGTGTTGGTGCAGGAAACCACTTTTGCACTTGTATTAGTGTGGAAAAAACACTTTTCGCACTTGTGTTAGTGTTGAAAAACCACTTTTCGCACTTGTATTAATGTTGAAAAACCACTTTTCGCACTTGTGTTGGTGCAGGAAACCACTTTTGCACTTGTATTAGTGTGGAAAAAACACTTTTCGCACTTGCGTTAGTGTTGAAAAACCACTTTTCGCACTTGTGTTAATGTTGAAAAACCACTTTTCGCACTTGTGTTAGTGTTGAAAAACCACTTTTCGCACTTGTGTTGGTGCAGGAAACCACTTTTGCACTTGTATTAGTGTGGAAAAACCACTTTTTGCACTTGTGATAGTGTTGAAAAAACACTTTTCGCACTTGTGTTAGTGTTGAAAAAACACTTTTTGCACTTGTGATAGTGTTGAAAAACCACTTTTCGCACTTGTGATAGTGTTGAAAAAACACTTTTCGCAACTTGTGTTGGTGTTGAAAAACCACTTTTCACACTTGTGTTGGTGCAGGAAACCACTTTTGCACTTGTATTAGTGTGGAAAAAACACTTTTCGCACTTGTGTTAGTGTTGAAAAACCACTTTTCGCACTTGTGTTAGTGTTGAAAAACCACTTTTCTCACTTGTGTTGGTGTTGAAAAAACACTTTTTGCACTTGTGATAGTGTTGAAACACCACTTTTCGCACTTGTGTTGGTGCTGGAAACCACTTTTGCACTTGCATTAGTGTGGAAAAACCACTTTTCGCACTTGTGTTAGTGTTGAAAAACCACTTTTCACACTTGTGTTAGTGTTGAAAAACCACTTTTCACACTTGTGTTGGTGTTGAAAAAACACTTTTTGCACTTGTGTTGGTGCAGGAAACCACTTTTGCACTTGTATTAGTGTGGAAAAAACACTTTTCGCACTTGTGATAGTGTTGAAAAACCACTTTTCGCACTTGTGTTAGTGTTGAAAAACCACTTTTCGCACTTGTGTTAGTGTTGAAAAACCACTTTTCGCACTTGTGTTGGTGCAGGAAACCACTTTTGCACTTGTATTAGTGTGGAAAAAACACTTTTCGCACTTGTGTTAGTATTGAAAAACCACTTTTCACACTTGTGTTGGTGCAGGAAATCACTTTTGCACTTGTATTAGTGTGGAAAAAACACTTTTCGCACTTGTGTTAGTGTTGAAAAACCACTTTTCGCACTTGTGTTAGTGTTGAAAAACCACTTTTCGCACTTGTGTTAGTGTTGAAAAACGACTTTTCGCACTTGTGTTGGTGCAGGAAACCACTTTTGCACTTGTAGTAGTGTGGAAAAAACACTTTTCGCATTTGTGTTAGTGTTGAAAAACCACTTTTGCACTTGTATTAGTGTGGAAAAACACTTTTTGCACTTGTGATAGTGTTGAAAAACCACTTTTCGCACTTGTGTTAGTGTTGAAAAACCACTTTTCGCACTTGTGTTAGTGTTGAAAAACCACTTTTCGCACTTGTGTTGTTGCAGGAAACCACTTTTGCACTTGGATTAGTGTGGAAAAAACACTTTTCGCACTTGTGTTAGTGTTGAAAAACCACTTTTCGCACTTGTGTTAGTGTTGAAAAACCACTTTTCGCACTTGTGTTGGTGCAGGAAACCACTGTTGCACTTGTATAAGTGTGGAAAAAACACTTTTCGCACTTGTGTTGGTGTTGAAAAAACACTTTTTGCACTTGTGATAGTGTTGAAAAACCACTTTTCGCACTTGTGATAGTGTTGAAAAAACACTTTTCGCACTTGTGTTGGTGTTGAAAAACCACTTTTCACACTTGTGTTGGTGCAGGAAACCACTTTTGCACTTGTATTAGTGTGGAAAAAACACTTTTCGCACTTGTGTTAGTGTTGAAAAACCACTTTTTGCACTTGTGTTAGTGTTGAAAAACCACTTTTCTCACTTGTGTTGGTGTTGAAAAACCACTTTTCGCACTTGTGTTAGTGTTGAAAAACCACTTTTCGCACTTGTGTTAGTGTTGAAAAACCACTTTTCGCACTTGTGTTAGTGTTGAAAAACCACTTTTCGCAGTTGTGTTGGTGCAGGAAACCACTTTTGCACTTGTATTAGTGTGGAAAAAACACTTTTTGCACTTGTGATAATGTTGAAAAACCACTTTTCGCACTTGTGTTGGTGCAGGAAACCACTTTTGCACTTGTATTATTTTTGGAAAAAACACTTTTCGCACTTGTGTTAGTGTTGAAAAACCACTTTTCGCACTTGTGTTAGTGTTGAAAAACCACTTTTCGCACTTGTATTAGTGTTGAAAAACCACTTTTCGCACTTGTGTTGGTGCAGGAAACCACTTTTGCACTTGTATTAGTGTGGAAAAAACACTTTTCGCACTTGTGTTAGTGTTGAAAAACCACTTTTCGCACTTGTGTTAGTGTTGAAAAACCACTTTTCGCACTTGTGTTGGTGCAGGAAACCACTTTTGCACTTGTATTAGTGTGGAAAAACCACTTTTTGCACTTGCGTTAGTGTTGAAAAACCACTTTTCGCACTTGTGTTAGTGTTGAAAAACCACTTTTCGCACTTGTGTTGGTGCAGGAAACCACTTTTGCACTTGTATTAGTGTGGAAAAAACACTTTTCGCACTTGTGATAGTGTTGAAAAACCACTTTTCGCACTTGTGTTAGTGTTGAAAAACCACTTTTCGCACTTGCGTTGGTGCAGGAAACCACTTTTGCACTTGTATTAGTGTGGAAAAACCACTTTTCGCACTTGTGTTAGTGTTGAAAAACCACTTTTCGCACTTATGTTAGTGTTGAAAAACCATTTTTTGCACTGTGTTAGTGTTGAAAAACCACTTTTCGCACTTGTGTTGGTGCAGGAAACCACTTTTGCACTTGTATTAGTGTGGAAAAAACACTTTTCGCACTTGTGTTAGTGTTGAAAAACCACTTTTCGCACTTGTGTTAGTGTTGAAAAACCACTTTTCGCACTTGTGTTAGTGTTGAAAAACCACTTTTCGCACTTGTGTTGGTGCAGGAAACCACTTTTGCACTTGTATTAGTGTGGAAAAAACACTTTTTGCACTTGTGATAATGTTGAAAAACCACTTTTCGCACTTGTGTTAGTGTTGAAAAACCACTTTTCGCAATTGTGTTGGTGCAGGAAACCACTTTTGCACTTGTATTATTTTTGGAAAAAACACTTTTCGCACTTGTGTTAGTGTTGAAAAACCAATTTTCGCACTTGTGTTAGTGTTGAAAAACCACTTTTCGCACTTGTATTAGTGTTGAAAAACCACTTTTCGCACTTGTGTTGGTGCAGGAAACCACTTTTGCACTTGTATTAGTGTGGAAAAAACACGTTTCGCACTTGTGTTAGTGTTGAAAAACCACTTTTCGCACTTGTATTAGTGTTGAAAAACCACTTTTCGCACTTGTGTTGGTGCAGGAAACCACTTTTGCACTTGTATTAGTGTGGAAAAAACACTTTTCGCACTTGTGTTAGTGTTGAAAAACCACTTTTCGCACTTGTGTTAGTGTTGAAAAACCACTTTTCGCACTTGTGTTAGTGTTGAAAAACCACTTTTCGCACTTGTGTTGGTGCAGGAAACCACTTTTGCACTTGTATTAGTGTGGAAAAACCACTTTTTGCACTTGTGATATTGTTGAAAAACCACTTTTCGCACTTGTGTTAGTGTTGAAAAACCACTTTTCGCACTTGTGTTGGTGCAGGAAACCACTTTTGCACTTGTATTAGTGTGGAAAAAACACTTTTCGCACTTGTGATAGTGTTGAAAAACCACTTTTCGCACTTGTGTTAGTGTTGAAAAACCACTTTTCGCACTTGCTTTGGTGCAGGAAACCACTTTTGCACTTGTATTAGTGTGGAAAAACCACTTTTCGCACTTGTGTTAGTGTTGAAAAACCACTTTTCGCACTTATGTTAGTGTTGAAAAACCATTTTTTGCACTGTGTTAGTGTTGAAAAACCACTTTTCGCACTTGTGTTGGTGCAGGAAACCACTTTTGCACTTGTATTAGTGTGGAAAAAACACTTTTCGCACTTGTGTTAGTGTTGAAAAACCACTTTTCGCACTTGTGTTAGTGTTGAAAAACCACTTTTCGCACTTGTGTTAGTGTTGAAAAATCACTTTTCGCACTTGTGTTAGTGTTGAAAAACGACTTTTCGCACTTGTGTTGGTGCAGGAAACCACTTTTGCACTTGTAGTAGTGTGGAAAAAACACTTTTCGCATTTGTGTTAGTGTTGAAAAACCACTTTTGCACTTGTATTAGTGTGGAAAAACACTTTTTGCACTTGTGATAGTGTTGAAAAACCACTTTTCGCACTTGTGTTAGTGTTGAAAAACCACTTTTCGCACTTGTGTTAGTGTTGAAAAACCACTTTTCGCACTTGTGTTGTTGCAGGAAACCACTTTTGCACTTGGATTAGTGTGGAAAAAACACTTTTCGCACTTGTGTTAGTGTTGAAAAACCACTTTTCGCACTTGTGTTAGTGTTGAAAAACCACTTTTCGCACTTGTGTTGGTGCAGGAAACCACTGTTGCACTTGTATAAGTGTGGAAAAAACACTTTTCGCACTTGTGTTGGTGTTGAAAAAACACTTTTTGCACTTGTGATAGTGTTGAAAAACCACTTTTCGCACTTGTGATAGTGTTGAAAAAACACTTTTCGCACTTGTGTTGGTGTTGAAAAACCACTTTTCACACTTGTGTTGGTGCAGGAAACCACTTTTGCACTTGTATTAGTGTGGAAAAAACACTTTTCGCACTTGTGTTAGTGTTGAAAAACCACTTTTCGCACTTGTGTTAGTGTTGAAAAACCACTTTTCTCACTTGTGTTGGTGTTGAAAAAACACTTTTTGCACTTGTGATAGTGTTGAAACACCACTTTTCGCACTTGTGTTGGTGCTGGAAACCACTTTTGCACTTGTATTAGTGTGGAAAAACCACTTTTCGCACTTGTGTTAGTGTTGAAAAACCACTTTTCACACTTGTGTTAGTGTTGAAAAACCACTTTTCACACTTGTGTTGGTGTTGAAAAAACACTTTTTGCACTTGTGTTGGTGCAGGAAACCACTTTTGCACTTGTATTAGTGTGGAAAAAACACTTTTCGCACTTGTGATAGTGTTGAAAAACCACTTTTCGCACTTGTGTTAGTGTTGAAAAACCACTTTTCGCACTTGTGTTAGTGTTGAAAAACCACTTTTCGCACTTGTGTTGGTGCAGGAAACCACTTTTGCACTTGTATTAGTGTGGAAAAAACACTTTTCGCACTTGTGTTAGTATTGAAAAACCACTTTTCACACTTGTGTTGGTGCAGGAAATCACTTTTGCACTTGTATTAGTGTGGAAAAAACACTTTTCGCACTTGTGTTCGTGTTGAAAAACCACTTTTCGCACTTGTGTTAGTGTTGAAAAACCACTTTTCGCACTTGTGTTAGTGTTGAAAAACCACTTTTCGCACTTGTGTTGGTGCAGGAAACCACTTTTGCACTTGTATTAGTGTGGAAAAAACACTTTTCGCACTTGTGTTAGTGTTGAAAAACAACTTTTCGCACTTGTGTTAGTGTTGAAAAACCACTTTTCGCACTTGTGTTGGTGCAGGAAACCACTTTTGCACTTGTATTGGTGTGGAAAAAACACTTTTCGCACTTGTGTTAGTGTTGAAAAACCACTTTTCGCACTTGTGTTAGTGTTGAAAAACCACTTTTCGCACTTGTGTTAGTGTTGAAAAACCACTTTTCGCACTTGTGTTGGTGCAGGAAACCACTTTTGCACTTGTATTAGTGTGGAAAACCACTTTTTGCACTTGTGATATTGTTGAAAAACCACTTTTTGCACTTGTGTTAGTGTTGAAAAACCACTTTTCGCACTTGTGTTGGTGCAGGAAACCACTTTTGCACTTGTATTAGTGTGGAAAAAACACTTTTTGCACTTGTGATAGTGTTGAAAAACCACTTTTCGCACTTGTGTTAGTGTTGAAAAACCACTTTTCGCACTTGCGTTGGTGCAGGAAACCACTTTTGCACTTGTATTAGTGTGGAAAAACCACTTTTCGTACTTGTGTTAGTGTTGAAAAACCACTTTTCGCACTTATGTTAGTGTTGAAAAACCACTTTTCGCACTTGTGTTAGTGTTGAAAAACCACTTTTCGCACTTGTGTTGGTGCAGGAAACCACTTTTGCACTTGTATTAGTGTGGAAAAAACACTTTTCGCACTTGTGTTAGTGTTGAAAAACCACTTTTCACACTTGTGTTGGTGCAGGAAATCACTTTTGCACTTGTATTAGTGTGGAAAAAACACTTTTCGCACTTGTGTTCGTGTTGAAAAACCACTTTTCGCACTTGTGTTAGTGTTGAAAAACCACTTTTCGCACTTGTGTTAGTGTTGAAAAACCACTTTTCGCACTTGTGTTGGTGCAGGAAACCACTTTTGCACTTGTATTAGTGTGGAAAAAACACTTTTCGCACTTGTGTTAGTGTTGAAAAACAACTTTTCGCACTTGTGTTAGTGTTGAAAAACCACTTTTCGCACTTGTGTTGGTGCAGGAAACCACTTTTGCACTTGTATTGGTGTGGAAAAAACACTTTTCGCACTTGTGTTAGTGTTGAAAAACCACTTTTCGCACTTGTGTTAGTGTTGAAAAACCACTTTTCGCACTTGTGTTAGTGTTGAAAAACCACTTTTCGCACTTGTGTTGGTGCAGGAAACCACTTTTGCACTTGTATTAGTGTGGGAAAAACCACTTTTTGCACTTGTGATATTGTTGAAAAACCACTTTTCGCACTTGTGTTAGTGTTGAAAAACCACTTTTCGCACTTGTGTTGGTGCAGGAAACCACTTTTGCACTTGTATTAGTGTGGAAAAAACACTGTTTGCACTTGTGATAGTGTTGAAAAACCACTTTTCGCACTTGTGTTAGTGTTGAAAAACCACTTTTCGCACTTGCGTTGGTGCAGGAAACCACTTTTGCACTTGTATTAGTGTGGAAAAACCACTTTTCGCACTTGTGTTAGTGTTGAAAAACCACTTTTCGCACTTATGTTAGTGTTGAAAAACCACTTTTCGCACTTGTGTTAGTGTTGAAAAACCACTTTTCGCACTTGTGTTGGTGCAGGAAACCACTTTTGCACTTGTATTAGTGTGGAAAAAACACTTTTCACACTTGTGTTAGTGTTGAAAAACCACTTTTCGCACTTGTGTTAGTGTTGAAAAACCACTTTTCGCACTTGTGTTAGTGTTGAAAAACCACTTTTCGCACTTGTGTTAGTGTTGAAAAACCACTTTTCGCACTTGTGTTGGTGCAGGAAACCACTTTTGCACTTGTAGTAGTGTGGAAAAAACACTTTTCGCACTTGTGTTAGTGTTGAAAAACCACTTTTGCACTTGTATTAGTGTGGAAAAACACTTTTTGCACTTGTGATAGTGTTGAAAAACCACTTTTCGCACTTGTGTTAGTGTTGACAAACCACTTTTCGCATTTGTGTTAGTGTTGAAAAACCACTTTTCGCACTTGTGTTGGTGCAGGAAACCACTTTTGCACTTGGATTAGTGTGGAAAAAACACTTTTCGCACTTGTGTTAGTGTTGAAAAACCACTTTTCGCACTTGTGTTAGTGTTGAAAAACCACTTTTCGCACTTGTGTTGGTGCAGGAAACCACTGTTGCACTTGTATGTGTGGAAAAAACACTTTTCGCACTTGTGTTGGTGTTGAAAAAACACTTTTTGCACTTGTGATAGTGTTGAAAAACCACTTTTCGCACTTGTGTTAGTGTTGAAAAACCACTTTTCGCACTTATGTTAGTGTTGAAAAACCATTTTTTGCACTGTGTTAGTGTTGAAAAACCACTTTTCGCACTTGTGTTGGTGCAGGAAACCACTTTTGCACTTGTATTAGTGTGGAAAAAACACTTTTCGCACTTGTGTTGGTGTTGAAAAACCACTTTTCGCACTTGTGTTAGTGTTGAAAAACCACTTTTCGCACTTGTGTTAGTGTTGAAAAACCACTTTTCGCACTTGTGTTAGTGTTGAAAAATGACTTTTCGCACTTGTGTTGGTGCAGGAAACCACTTTTGCACTTGTATTAGTGTGGAAAAAACACTTTTCGCACTTGTGATAGTGTTGAAAAACCACTTTTCGCACTTGTGTTAGTGTTGAAAAACCACTTTTCGCACTTGTGTTAGTGTTGAAAAACCACTTTTCGCACTTGTGTTGGTGCAGGAAACCACTTTTGCACTTGTATTAGTGTGGAAAAAACACTTTTCGCACTTGTGTTAGTATTGAAAAACCACTTTTCACACTTGTGTTGGTGCAGGAAATCACTTTTGCACTTGTATTAGTGTGGAAAAAACACTTTTCGCACTTGTGTTCGTGTTGAAAAACCACTTTTCGCACTTGTGTTAGTGTTGAAAAACCACTTTTTGCACTTGTGTTAGTGTTGAAAAACCACTTTTCGCACTTGTGTTGGTGCAGGAAACCACTTTTGCACTTGTATTAGTGTGGAAAAAACACTTTTCGCACTTGTGTTAGTGTTGAAAAACAACTTTTCGCACTTGTGTTAGTGTTGAAAAACCACTTTTCGCACTTGTGTTGGTGCAGGAAACCACTTTTGCACTTGTATTGGTGTGGAAAAAACACTTTTCGCACTTGTGTTAGTGTTGAAAAACCACTTTTCGCACTTGTGTTAGTGTTGAAAAACCACTTTTCGCACTTGTGTTAGTGTTGAAAAACCACTTTTCGCACTTGTGTAGGTGCAGGAAACCACTTTTGCACTTGTATTAGTGTGGAAAAACCACTTTTTGCACTTGTGATATTGTTGAAAAACCACTTTTTGCACTTGTGTTAGTGTTGAAAAACCACTTTTCGCACTTGTGTTGGTGCAGGAAACCACTTTTGCACTTGTATTAGTGTGGAAAAAACACTTTTTGCTCTTGTGATAGTGTTGAAAAACCACTTTTCGCACTTGTGTTAGTGTTGAAAAACCACTTTTCGCACTTGCGTTGGTGCAGGAAACCACTTTTGCACTTGTATTAGTGTGGAAAAACCACTTTTCGCACTTGTGTTCGTGTTGAAAAACCACTTTTCGCACTTATGTTAGTGTTGAAAAACCACTTTTCGCACTTGTGTTAGTGTTGAAAAACCACTTTTCGCACTTGTGTTGTTGCAGGAAACCACTTTTGCACTTGTATTAGTGTGGAAAAAACACTTTTCACACTTGTGTTAGTGTTGAAAAACCACTTTTCACACTTGTGTTGGTGCAGGCAATCACTTTTGCACTTGTATTAGTGTGGAAAAAATACTTTTCGCACTTGTGTTCGTGTTGAAAAACCACTTTTCGCACTTGTGTTAGTGTTGAAAAACCACTTTTCGCACTTGTGTTAGTGTTGAAAAACCACTTTTCGCACTTGTGTTGGTGCAGGAAACTACTTTTGCACTTGTATTAGTGTGGAAAAAACACTTCGCACTTGTGTTAGTGCTGAAAAAAAACTTTTCGCACTTGTGTTAGTGTTGAAAAACCACTTTTCGCACTTGTGTTGGTGCAGGAAACCACTTTTGCACTTGTATTGGTGTGGAAAAAACACTTTTCGCACTTGTGTTAGTGTTGAAAAACCACTTTTCGCACTTGTGTTAGTGTTGAAAAACCACTTTTCGCACTTGTGTTAGTGTTGAAAAACCACTTTTCGCACTTGTGTTGGTGCAGGAAACCACTTTTGCACGTGTATTAGTGTGGAAAAACCACTTTTTGCACTTGTGATATTGTTGAAAAACCACTTTTCGCACTTGTGTTAGTGTTGAAAAACCACTTTTCGCACTTGTGTTGGTGCAGGAAACCACTTTTGCACTTGTATTAGTGTGGAAAAAACACTTTTTGCACTTGTGATAGTGTTGAAAAACCACTTTTCGCACTTGTGTTAGTGTTGAAAAACCACTTTTCGCACTTGCGTTGGTGCAGGAAACCACTTTTGCACTTGTATTAGTGTGGAAAAACCACTTTTCGCACTTGTGTTAGTGTTGAAAAACCACTTTTCGCACTTATGTTAGTGTTGAAAAACCACTTTTCGCACTTGTGTTAGTGTTGAAAAACCACTTTTCGCACTTGCGTTGGTGCAGGAAACCACTTTTGCACTTGTATTAGTGTGGAAAAACCACTTTTCACACTTGCGTTGGTGCAGGAAACCACTTTTGCACTTGTATTAGTGTGGAAAAAACACTTTTCACACTTGTGTTAGTGTTGAAAAACCACTTTTCGCACTTGTGTTAGTGTTGAAAAACCACTTTTCGCACTTGTGTTAGTGTTGAAAAACCACTTTTCGCACTTGTGTTAGTGTTGAAAAAACACTTTTCGCACTTGTGTTGGTGCAGGAAACCACTTTTGCACTTGTAGTAGTGTGGAAAAAACACTTTTCGCACTTGTGTTAGTGTTGAAAAACCACTTTTGCACTTGTATTAGTGTGGAAAAACACTTTTTGCACTTGTGATAGTGTTGAAAAACCACTTTTCGCACTTGTGTTAGTGTTGAAAAACCACTTTTCGCACTTGTGTTAGTGTTGAAAAACCACTTTTCGCACTTGTGTTGGTGCAGGAAACCACTTTTGCACTTGGATTAGTGTGGAAAAAACACTTTTCGCACTTGTGTTAGTGTTGAAAAACCACTTTTCGCACTTGTGTTAGTGTTGAAAAACCACTTTTCGCACTTGTGTTGGTGCAGGAAACCACTGTTGCACTTGTATGTGTGGAAAAAACACTTTTCGCACTTGTGTTGGTGTTGAAAAAACACTTTTTGCACTTGTGATAGTGTTGAAAAACCACTTTTCGCACTTGTGTTAGTGTTGAAAAACCACTTTTCGCACTTATGTTAGTGTTGAAAAACCATTTTTTTGCACTGTGTTAGTGTTGAAAAACCACTTTTCGCACTTGTGTTGGTGCAGGAAACCACTTTTCGCACTTGTGTTAGTGTTGAAAAACCACTTTTCGCACTTGTGTTAGTGTTGAAAAATGACTTTTCGCACTTGTGTTGGTGCAGGAAACCACTTTTGCACTTGTAGTAGTGTGGAAAAAACACTTTTCGCATTTGTGTTAGTGTTGAAAAACCACTTTTGCACTTGTATTAGTGTGGAAAAACACTTTTTGCACTTGTGATAGTGTTGAAAAACAACTTTTCGCACTTGTGTTAGTGTCGAAAAACCACTTTTCGCACTTGTGTTAGTGTTGAAAAACCACTTTTCGCACTTGTGTTGGTGCAGGAAACCACTTTTGCACTTGGATTAATGTGGAAAAAACACTTTTCGCACTTGTGTTAGTGTTGAAAAACCACTTTTCGCACTTGTGTTAGTGTTGAAAAACCACTTTTCGCACTTGTGTTGGTGCAGGAAACCACTGTTGCACTTGTATAAGTGTGGAAAAAACACTTTTCGCACTTGTGTTGGTGTTGAAAAAACACTTTTTGCACTTGTGTTAGTGTTGAAAAACCACTTTTCTCACTTGTGTTGGTGTTGAAAAAACACTTTTTGCACTTGTGATAGTGTTGAAACACCACTTTTCGCACTTGTGTTGGTGCTGGAAACCACTTTTGCACTTGTATTAGTGTGGAAAAAACACTTTTCGCACTTGTGTTAGTGTTGAAAAACCACTTTTCACACTTGTGTTAGTGTTGAAAAACCACTTTTCACACTTGTGTTGGTGTTGAAAAAACACTTTTTGCACTTGTGTTGGTGCAGGAAACCACTTTTGCACTTGTATTAGTGTGGAAAAAACACTTTTCGCACTTGTGATAGTGTTGAAAAACCACTTTTCGCACTTGTGTTAGTGTTGAAAAACCACTTTTCGCACTTGTGTTAGTGTTGAAAAACCACTTTTCGCACTTGTGTTGGTGCAGGAAACCACTTTTGCACTTGGATTAGTGTGGAAAAAACACTTTTCGCACTTGTGTTAGTGTTGAAAAACCACTTTTCGCACTTGTGTTAGTGTTGAAAAACCACTTTTCGCACTTGTGTTGGTGCAGGAAACCACTATTGCACTTGTATAAGTGTGGAAAAAACACTTTTCGCACTTGTGTTGGTGTTGAAAAAACACTTTTTGCACTTGTGATAGTGTTGAAAAACCACTTTTCGCACTTGTGATAGTGTTGAAAAAACACTTTTCGCACTTGTGTTGGTGTTGAAAAACCACTTTTCACACTTGTGTTGGTGCAGGAAACCACTTTTGCACTTGTATTAGTGTGGAAAAAAACACTTTTTGCACTTGTGTTAGTGTTGAAAAACCACTTTTCGCACTTGTGTTAGTGTTGAAAAACCACTTTTCTCACTTGTGTTGGTGTTGAAAAAACACTTTTTGCACTTGTGATAGTGTTGAAACACCACTTTTTGCACTTGTGTTGGTGCTGGAAACCACTTTTGCACTTGTATTAGTGTGGAAAAAACACTTTTCGCACTTGTGTTAGTGTTGAAAAACCACTTTTCACACTTGTGTTAGTGTTGAAAAACCACTTTTCACACTTGTGTTGGTGTTGAAAAAACACTTTTTGCACTTGTGTTGGTGCAGGAAACCACTTTTGCACTTGTATTAGTGTGGAAAAAACACTTTTCCCACTTGTGATAGTGTTGAAAAACCACTTTTCGCACTTGTGTTAGTGTTGAAAAACCACTTTTCGCACTTGTGTTAGTGTTGAAAAACCACTTTTCGCACTTGTGTTGGTGCAGGAAACCACTTTTGCACTTGTATTAGTGTGGAAAAAACACTTTTCGCACTTGTGTTAGTATTGAAAAACCACTTTTCACACTTGTGTTGGTGCAGGAAATCACTTTTGCACTTGTATTAGTGTGGAAAAAACACTTTTCGCACTTGTGTTCGTGTTGAAAAACCACTTTTCGCACTTGTGTTAGTGTTGAAAAACCACTTTTTGCACTTGTGTTAGTGTTGAAAAACCACTTTTCGCACTTGTGTTGGTGCAGGAAACCACTTTTGCACTTGTATTAGTGTGGAAAAAACACTTTTCGCACTTGTGTTAGTGTTGAAAAACAACTTTTCGCACTTGTGTTAGTGTTGAAAAACCACTTTTCGCACTTGTGTTGGTGCAGGAAACCACTTTTGCACTTGTATTGGTGTGGAAAAAACACTTTTCGCACTTGTGTTAGTGTTGAAAAACCACTTTTCACACTTGTGTTAGTGTTGAAAAACCACTTTTCGCACTTGTGTTAGTGTTGAAAAACCACTTTTCGCACTTGTGTAGGTGCAGGAAACCACTTTTGCACTTGTATTAGTGTGGAAAAACCACTTTTTGCACTTGTGATATTGTTGAAAAACCACTTTTTGCACTTGTGTTAGTGTTGAAAAACCACTTTTCGCACTTGTGTTGGTGCAGGAAACCACTTTTGCACTTGTATTAGTGTGGAAAAAACACTTTTTGCACTTGTGATAGTGTTGAAAAACCACTTTTCGCACTTGTGTTAGTGTTGAAAAACCACTTTTCGCACTTGCGTTGGTGCAGGAAACCACTTTTGCACTTGTATTAGTGTGGAAAAACCACTTTTCGCACTTGTGTTAGTGTTGAAAAACCACTTTTCGCACTTATGTTAGTGTTGAAAAACCACTTTTCGCACTTGTGTTAGTGTTGAAAAACCACTTTTCGCACTTGTGTTGTTGCAGGAAACCACTTTTGCACTTGTATTAGTGTGGAAAAAACACTTTTCGCACTTGTGTTAGTGTTGAAAAACCACTTTTCACACTTGTGTTGGTGCAGGCAATCACTTTTGCACTTGTATTAGTGTGGAAAAAATACTTTTCGCACTTGTGTTCGTGTTGAAAAACCACTTTTCGCACTTGTGTTAGTGTTGAAAAACCACTTTTCGCACTTGTGTTAGTGTTGAAAAACCACTTTTCGCACTTGTGTTGGTGCAGGAAACTACTTTTGCACTTGTATTAGTGTGGAAAAAACACTTCACACTTGTGTTAGTGTTGAAAAACAACTTTTCGCACTTGTGTTAGTGTTGAAAAACCACTTTTCGCACTTGTGTTGGTGCAGGAAACCACTTTTGCACTTGTATTGGTGTGGAAAAAACACTTTTCGCACTTGTGTTAGTGTTGAAAAACCACTTTTCGCACTTGTGTTAGTGTTGAAAAACCACTTTTCGCACTTGTGTTGGTGCAGGAAACCACTTTTGCACTTGTATTAGTGTGGAAAAACCACTTTTTGCACTTGTGATATTGTTGAAAAACCACTTTTCGCACTTGTGTTAGTGTTGAAAAACCACTTTTCGCACTTGTGTTGGTGCAGGAAACCACTTTTGCACTTGTATTAGTGTGGAAAAAACACTTTTTGCACTTGTGATAGTGTTGAAAAACCACTTTTCGCACTTGTGTTAGTGTTGAAAAACCACTTTTCGCACTTGCGTTGGTGCAGGAAACCACTTTTGCACTTGTATTAGTGTGGAAAAACCACTTTTCGCACTTGTGTTAGTGTTGAAAAACCACTTTTCGCACTTATGTTAGTGTTGAAAAACCACTTTTCGCACTTGTGTTAGTGTTGAAAAACCACTTTTTGCACTTGTGTTGGTGCAGGAAACCACTTTTGCACTTGTATTAGTGTGGAAAAAACACTTTTCACACTTGTGTTAGTGTTGAAAAACCACTTTTCGCACTTGTGTTAGTGTTGAAAAACCACTTTTCGCACTTGTGTTAGTGTTGAAAAACCACTTTTCGCACTTGTGTTAGTGTTGAAAAAACACTTTTCGCACTTGTGTTGGTGCAGGAAACCACTTTTGCACTTGTAGTAGTGTGGAAAAAACACTTTTCGCACTTGTGTTAGTGTTGAAAAACCACTTTTGCACTTGTATTAGTGTGGAAAAACACTTTTTGCACTTGTGATAGTGTTGAAAAACCACTTTTCGCACTTGTGTTAGTATTGAAAAACCACTTTTGGCACTTGTGTTAGTGTTGAAAAACCACTTTTCGCACTTGTGTTGGTGCAGGGAAACCACTTTTGCACTTGGATTAGTGTGGAAAAAACACTTTTCGCACTTGTGTTAGTGTTGAAAAACCACTTTTCGCACTTGTGTTAGTGTTGAAAAACCACTTTTCGCACTTGTGTTGGTGCAGGAAACCACTGTTGCACTTGTATGTGTGGAAAAAACACTTTTCGCACTTGTGTTGGTGGTGAAAAAACACTTTTTGCACTTGTGATAGTGTTGAAAAACCACTTTTCGCACTTGTGTTAGTGTTGAAAAACCACTTTTCGCACTTATGTTAGTGTTGAAAAACCATTTTTTTGCACTGTGTTAGTGTTGAAAAACCACTTTTCGCACTTGTGTTGGTGCAGGAAACCACTTTTGCACTTGTATTAGTGTGGAAAAAACACTTTTCGCACTTGTGTTAGTGTTGAAAAACCACTTTTCGCACTTGTGTTAGTGTTGAAAAACCACTTTTCGCACTTGTGTTAGTGTTGAAAAACCACTTTTCGCACTTGTGTTAGTGTTGAAAAATGACTTTTCGCACTTGTGTTGGTGCAGGAAACCACTTTTGCACTTGTAGTAGTGTGGAAAAAACACTTTTCGCATTTGTGTTAGTGTTGAAAAAACCACTTTTGCACTTGTATTAGTGTGGAAAAACACTTTTTGCACTTGTGATAGTGTTGAAAAACAACTTTTCGCACTTGTGTTAGTGTCGAAAAACCACTTTTCGACTTGTGTTAGTGTTGAAAAACCACTTTTCGCACTTGTGTTGGTGCAGGAAACCACTTTTGCACTTGGATTAGTGTGGAAAAAACACTTTTCGCACTTGTGTTAGTGTTGAAAAACCACTTTTCGCACTTGTGTTAGTGTTGAAAAACCACTTTTCGCACTTGTGTTGGTGCAGGAAACCACTGTTGCACTTGTATAAGTGTGGAAAAAAACACTTTTCGCACTTGTGTTGGTGTTGAAAAAACACTTTTCGCACTTGTGTTAGTGTTGAAAAACCACTTTTCGCACTTGCGTTGGTGCAGGAAACCACTTTTGCACTTGTATTAGTGTGGAAAAACCACTTTTCGCACTTGTGTTAGTGTTGAAAAACCACTTTTCGCACTTATGTTAGTGTTGAAAAACGACTTTTCGCACTTGTGTTAGTGTTGAAAAACCACTTTTTGCACTTGTGTTGGTGCAGGAAACCACTTTTGCACTTGTATTAGTGTGGAAAAAACACTTTTCACACTTGTGTTAGTGTTGAAAAACCACTTTTCGCACTTGTGTTAGTGTTGAAAAACCACTTTTCGCACTTGTGTTAGTGTTGAAAAACCACTTTTCGCACTTGTGTTAGTGTTGAAAAAACACTTTTCGCACTTGTGTTGGTGCAGGAAACCACTTTTGCACTTGTAGTAGTGTGGAAAAAACACTTTTCGCACTTGTGTTAGTGTTGAAAAACCACTTTTGCACTTGTATTAGTGTGGAAAAACACTTTTTGCACTTGTGATAGTGTTGAAAAACCACTTTTCGCACTTGTGTTAGTGTTGAAAAACCACTTTTGGCACTTGTGTTAGTGTTGAAAAACCACTTTTCGCACTTGTGTTGGTGCAGGAAACCACTTTTGCACTTGGATTAGTGTGGAAAAAACACTTTTCGCACTTGTGTTAGTGTTGAAAAACCACTTTTCGCACTTGTGTTAGTGTTGAAAAACCACTTTTCGCACTTGTGTTGGTGCAGGAAACCACTGTTGCACTTGTATGTGTGGAAAAAACACTTTTCGCACTTGTGTTGGTGTTGAAAAAACACTTTTTGCACTTGTGATAGTGTTGAAAAACCACTTTTCGCACTTGTGTTAGTGTTGAAAAACCACTTTTCGCACTTATGTTAGTGTTGAAAAACCATTTTTTTGCACTGTGTTAGTGTTGAAAAACCACTTTTCGCACTTGTGTTGGTGCAGGAAACCACGTTTGCACTTGTATTAGTGTGGAAAAAACACTTTTCGCACTTGTGTTAGTGTTGAAAAACCACTTTTCGCACTTGTGTTAGTGTTGAAAAACCACTTTTCGCACTTGTGTTAGTGTTGAAAAACCACTTTTCGCACTTGTGTTAGTGTTGAAAAATGACTTTTCGCACTTGTGTTGGTGCAGGAAACCACTTTTGCACTTGTAGTAGTGTGGAAAAAACACTTTTCGCATTTGTGTTAGTGTTGAAAAACCACTTTTCGCACTTGCGTTGGTGCAGGAAACCACTTTTGCACTTGTATTAGTGTGGAAAAACCACTTTTTGCACTTGTGTTAGTGTTGAAAAACCACTTTTCGCACTTGTGTTAGTGTTGAAAAACCACTTTTCGCACTTGTGTTGGTGCAGGAAACCACTGTTGCACTTGTATAAGTGTGGAAAAAACACTTTTCGCACTTGTGTTGGTGTTGAAAAAACACTTTTTGCACTTGTGTCAGTGTTGAAAAACCACTTTTCTCACTTGTGTTGGTGTTGAAAAAACACTTTTTGCACTTGTGATAGTGTTGAAACACCACTTTTCGCACTTGTGTTGGTGCTGGAAACCACTTTTGCACTTGTATTAGTGTGGAAAAAACACTTTTCGCACTTGTGTTAGTGTTGAAAAACCACTTTTCACACTTGTGTTAGTGTTGAAAAACCACTTTTCACACTTGTGTTGGTGTTGAAAAAACACTTTTTGCACTTGTGTTGGTGCAGGAAACCACTTTTGCACTTGTATTAGTGTGGAAAAAACACTTTTCGCACTTGTGATAGTGTTGAAAAACCACTTTTCGCACTTGTGTTAGTGTTGAAAAACCACTTTTCGCACTTGTGTTAGTGTTGAAAAACCACTTTTCGCACTTGTGTTGGTGCAGGAAACCACTTTTGCACTTGGATTAGTGTGGAAAAAACACTTTTCGCACTTGTGTTAGTGTTGAAAAACCACTTTTCGCACTTGTGTTAGTGTTGAAAAACCACTTTTCGCACTTGTGTTGGTGCAGGAAACCACTATTGCACTTGTATAAGTGTGGAAAAAAACACTTTTCGCACTTGTGTTGGTGTTGAAAAAACACTTTTTGCACTTGTGATAGTGTTGAAAAACCACTTTTCGCACTTGTGATAGTGTTGAAAAAACACTTTTCGCACTTGTGTTGGTGTTGAAAAACCACTTTTCACACTTGTGTTGGTGCAGGAAACCACTTTTGCACTTGTATTAGTGTGGAAAAAAACACTTTTTGCACTTGTGTTAGTGTTGAAAAACCACTTTTCGCACTTGTGTTAGTGTTGAAAAACCACTTTTCTCACTTGTGTTGGTGTTGAAAAAACACTTTTTGCACTTGTGATAGTGTTGAAACACCACTTTTTGCACTTGTGTTGGTGCTGGAAACCACTTTTGCACTTGTATTAGTGTGGAAAAAACACTTTTCGCACTTGTGTTAGTGTTGAAAAACCACTTTTCACACTTGTGTTAGTGTTGAAAAACCACTTTTCACACTTGTGTTGGTGTTGAAAAAACACTTTTTGCACTTGTGTTGGTGCAGGAAACCACTTTTGCACTTGTATTAGTGTGGAAAAAACATTTTCGCACTTGTGATAGTGTTGAAAACCACTTTTCGCACTTGTGTTAGTGTTGAAAAACCACTTTTCGCACTTGTGTTATTGTTGAAAAACCACTTTTCGCACTTGTGTTGGTGCAGGAAACCACTTTTGCACTTGTATTAGTGTGGAAAAAACACTTTTCGCACTTGTGTTAGTATTGAAAAACCACTTTTCACACTTGTGTTGGTGCAGGAAATCACTTTTGCACTTGTATTAGTGTGGAAAAAACACTTTTCGCACTTGTGTTCGTGTTGAAAAACCACTTTTCCGCACTTGTGTTAGTGTTGAAAAACCACTTTTTTGCACTTGTGTTAGTGTTGAAAAACCACTTTTCGCACTTGTGTTGGTGCAGGAAACCACTTTTGCACTTGTATTAGTGTGGAAAAAACACTTTTCGCACTTGTGTTAGTGTTGAAAAACAACTTTTCGCACTTGTGTTAGTGTTGAAAAACCACTTTTCGCACTTGTGTTGGTGCAGGAAACCACTTTTGCACTTGTATTGGTGTGGAAAAACACTTTTCGCACTTGTGTTAGTGTTGAAAAACCACTTTTCACACTTGTGTTAGTGTTGAAAAACCACTTTTCGCACTTGTGTTAGTGTTGAAAAACCACTTTTCGCACTTGTGTAGGTGCAGGAAACCACTTTTGCACTTGTATTAGTGTGGAAAAACCACTTTTTGCACTTGTGATATTGTTGAAAACCACTTTTTGCACTTGTGTTAGTGTTGAAAAACCACTTTTCGCACTTGTGTTGGTGCAGGAAACCACTTTTGCACTTGTATTAGTGTGGAAAAAAACACTTTTTGCACTTGTGATAGTGTTGAAAAACCACTTTTCGCACTTGTGTTAGTGTTGAAAAAACCACTTTTCGCACTTGCGTTGGTGCAGGAAACCACTTTTGCACTTGTATTAGTGTGGAAAAACCACTTTTCGCACTTGTGTTAGTGTTGAAAAAACCACTTTTCGCACTTATGTTAGTGTTGAAAACCACTTTTTCGCACTTGTGTTAGTGTTGAAAAACCACTTTTCGCACTTGTGTTGTTGCAGGAAACCACTTTGCACTTGTATTAGTGTGAAAAAACACTTTTCGCACTTGTGTTAGTGTTGAAAACCACTTTTCACACTTGTGTTGGTGCAGGCAATCACTTTTGCACTTGTATTAGTGTGGAAAAAATACTTTTCGCACTTGTGTTCGTGTTGAAAAACCACTTTTCGCACTTGTGTTAGTGTTGAAAAACCACTTTTCGCACTTGTGTTAGTGTTGAAAAACCACTTTTCGCCTTGTGTTGGTGCAGGGAAACTACTTTTGCACTTGTATTAGTGTGGAAAAAACACTTCACACTTGTGTTAGTGTTGAAAAACAACTTTCGCACTTGTGTTAGTGTTGAAAAACCACTTTTCGCACTTGTGTTGGTGCAGGAAACCACTTTTGCACTTGTATTGGTGTGGAAAAAACACTTTTCGCACTTGTGTTAGTGTTGAAAAACCACTTTTCGCACTTGTGTTAGTGTTGAAAAACCACTTTTCGCACTTGTGTTGGTGCAGGAAACCACTTTTGCACTTGTATTAGTGTGGAAAAACCACTTTTTGCACTTGTGATATTGTTGAAAAACCACTTTTCGCACTTGTGTTAGTGTTGAAAAACCACTTTTCGCACTTGTGTTGGTGCAGGAAACCACTTTTGCACTTGTATTAGTGTGGAAAAAACACTTTTTGCACTTGTGATAGTGTTGAAAAACCACTTTTCGCACTTGTGTTAGTGTTGAAAAACCACTTTTCGCACTTGCGTTGGTGCAGGAAACCACTTTTGCACTTGTATTAGTGTGGAAAAACCACTTTTCGCACTTGTGTTAGTGTTGAAAAACCACTTTTCGCACTTATGTTAGTGTTGAAAAACCACTTTTCGCACTTGTGTTAGTGTTGAAAAACCACTTTTTGCACTTGTGTTGGTGCAGGAAACCACTTTTGCACTTGTATTAGTGTGGAAAAAACACTTTTCACACTTGTGTTAGTGTTGAAAAACCACTTTTCGCACTTGTGTTAGTGTTGAAAAACCACTTTTCGCACTTGTGTTAGTGTTGAAAAACCACTTTTCGCACTTGTGTTAGTGTTGAAAAAACACTTTTCGCACTTGTGTTGGTGCAGGAAACCACTTTTGCACTTGTAGTAGTGTGGAAAAAACACTTTTCGCACTTGTGTTAGTGTTGAAAAACCACTTTTGCACTTGTATTAGTGTGGAAAAACACTTTTTGCACTTGTGATAGTGTTGAAAAACCACTTTTCGCACTTGTGTTAGTATTGAAAAACCACTTTTGGCACTTGTGTTAGTGTTGAAAAACCACTTTTCGCACTTGTGTTGGTGCAGGAAACCACTTTTGCACTTGGATTAGTGTGGAAAAAACACTTTTCGCACTTGTGTTAGTGTTGAAAAACCACTTTTCGCACTTGTGTTAGTGTTGAAAAACCACTTTTCGCACTTGTGTTGGTGCAGGAAACCACTGTTGCACTTGTATGTGTGGAAAAAACACTTTTCGCACTTGTGTTGGTGGTGAAAAAACACTTTTTGCACTTGTGATAGTGTTGAAAAACCACTTTTCGCACTTGTGTTAGTGTTGAAAAACCACTTTTCGCACTTATGTTAGTGTTGAAAAACCATTTTTTTGCACTGTGTTAGTGTTGAAAAACCACTTTTCGCACTTGTGTTGGTGCAGGAAACCACTTTTGCACTTGTATTAGTGTGGAAAAAACACTTTTCGCACTTGTGTTAGTGTTGAAAAACCACTTTTCGCACTTGTGTTAGTGTTGAAAAACCACTTTTCGCACTTGTGTTAGTGTTGAAAAACCACTTTTCGCACTTGTGTTAGTGTTGAAAAATGACTTTTCGCACTTGTGTTGGTGCAGGAAACTACTTTTGCACTTGTAGTAGTGTGGAAAAAACACTTTTCGCATTTGTGTTAGTGTTGAAAAACCACTTTTGCACTTGTATTAGTGTGGAAAAACACTTTTTGCACTTGTGATAGTGTTGAAAAACAACTTTTCGCACTTGTGTTAGTGTCGAAAAACCACTTTTCGCACTTGTGTTAGTGTTGAAAAACCACTTTTCGCACTTGTGTTGGTGCAGGAAACCACTTTTGCACTTGGATTAGTGTGGAAAAAACACTTTTCGCACTTGTGTTAGTGTTGAAAAACCACTTTTCGCACTTGTGTTAGTGTTGAAAAACCACTTTTCGCACTTGTGTTGGTGCAGGAAACCACTGTTGCACTTGTATAAGTGTGGAAAAAACACTTTTCGCACTTGTGTTGGTGTTGAAAAAACACTTTTCGCACTTGTGTTAGTGTTGAAAAACCACTTTTCGCACTTGCGTTGGTGCAGGAAACCACTTTTGCACTTGTATTAGTGTGGAAAAACCACTTTTCGCACTTGTGTTAGTGTTGAAAAACCACTTTTCGCACTTATGTTAGTGTTGAAAAACGACTTTTCGCACTTGTGTTAGTGTTGAAAAACCACTTTTTGCACTTGTGTTGGTGCAGGAAACCACTTTTGCACTTGTATTAGTGTGGAAAAAACACTTTTCACACTTGTGTTAGTGTTGAAAAACCACTTTTCGCACTTGTGTTAGTGTTGAAAAACCACTTTTCGCACTTGTGTTAGTGTTGAAAAACCACTTTTCGCACTTGTGTTAGTGTTGAAAAAACACTTTTCGCACTTGTGTTGGTGCAGGAAACCACTTTTGCACTTGTAGTAGTGTGGAAAAAACACTTTTCGCACTTGTGTTAGTGTTGAAAAACCACTTTTGCACTTGTATTAGTGTGGAAAAACACTTTTTGCACTTGTGATAGTGTTGAAAAACCACTTTTCGCACTTGTGTTAGTGTTGAAAAACCACTTTTGGCACTTGTGTTAGTGTTGAAAAACCACTTTTCGCACTTGTGTTGGTGCAGGAAACCACTTTTGCACTTGGATTAGTGTGGAAAAAACACTTTTCGCACTTGTGTTAGTGTTGAAAAACCACTTTTCGCACTTGTGTTAGTGTTGAAAAACCACTTTTCGCACTTGTGTTGGTGCAGGAAACCACTGTTGCACTTGTATGTGTGGAAAAAACACTTTTCGCACTTGTGTTGGTGTTGAAAAAACACTTTTTGCACTTGTGATAGTGTTGAAAAACCACTTTTCGCACTTGTGTTAGTGTTGAAAAACCACTTTTCGCACTTATGTTAGTGTTGAAAAACCATTTTTTTGCACTGTGTTAGTGTTGAAAAACCACTTTTCGCACTTGTGTTGGTGCAGGAAACCACGTTTGCACTTGTATTAGTGTGGAAAAAACACTTTTCGCACTTGTGTTAGTGTTGAAAAACCACTTTTCGCACTTGTGTTAGTGTTGAAAAACCACTTTTCGCACTTGTGTTAGTGTTGAAAAACCACTTTTCGCACTTGTGTTAGTGTTGAAAAATGACTTTTCGCACTTGTGTTGGTGCAGGAAACCACTTTTGCACTTGTAGTAGTGTGGAAAAAACACTTTTCGCATTTGTGTTAGTGTTGAAAAACCACTTTTGCACTTGTATTAGTGTGGAAAAACACTTTTTGCACTTGTGATAGTGTTGAAAAACAACTTTTCGCACTTGTGTTAGTGTCGAAAAACCACTTTTCGCACTTGTGTTAGTGTTGAAAAACCACTTTTCGCACTTGTGTTGGTGCAGGAAACCACTTTTGCACTTGGATTAGTGTGGAAAAAACACTTTTCGCACTTGTGTTAGTGTTGAAAAACCACTTTTCGCACTTGTGTTAGTGTTGAAAAACCACTTTTCGCACTTGTGTTGGTGCAGGAAACCACTGTTGCACTTGTATAAGTGTGGAAAAAACACTTTTCGCACTTGTGTTGGTGTTGAAAAAACACTTTTTGCACTTGTGTTAGTGTTGAAAAACCACTTTTCTCACTTGTGTTGGTGTTGAAAAAACACTTTTTGCACTTGTGATAGTGTTGAAACACCACTTTTCGCACTTGTGTTGGTGCTGGAAACCACTTTTGCACTTGTATTAGTGTGGAAAAAACACTTTTCGCACTTGTGTTAGTGTTGAAAAACCACTTTTCACACTTGTGTTAGTGTTGAAAAACCACTTTTCACACTTGTGTTGGTGTTGAAAAAACACTTTTTGCACTTGTGTTGGTGCAGGAAACCACTTTTGCACTTGTATTAGTGTGGAAAAAACACTTTTCGCACTTGTGATAGTGTTGAAAAACCACTTTTCGCACTTGTGTCAGTGTTGAAAAACCACTTTTCGCACTTGTGTTAGTGTTGAAAAACCACTTTTCGCACTTGTGTTGGTGCAGGAAACCACTTTTGCACTTGTATTAGTGTGGAAAAAACACTTTTCGCACTTGTGTTAGTATTGAAAAACCACTTTTCACACTTGTGTTGGTGCAGGAAATCACTTTTGCACTTGTATTAGTGTGGAAAAAACACTTTTCGCACTTGTGTTCGTGTTGAAAAACCACTTTTCGCACTTGTGTTAGTGTTGAAAAACCACTTTTCGCACTTGTGTTAGTGTTGAAAAACCACTTTTCGCACTTGTGTTGGTGCAGGAAACCACTTTTGCACTTGTATTAGTGTGGAAAAAACACTTTTCGCACTTGTGTTAGTGTTGAAAAACAACTTTTCGCACTTGTGTTAGTGTTGAAAAACCACTTTTCGCACTTGTGTTGGTGCAGGAAACCACTTTTGCACTTGTATTGGTGTGGAAAAAACACTTTTCGCACTTGTGTTAGTGTTGAAAAACCACTTTTCGCACTTGTGTTAGTGTTGAAAAACCACTTTTCGCACTTGTGTTAGTGTTGAAAAACCACTTTTCGCACTTGTGTTGGTGCAGGAAACCACTTTTGCACTTGTATTAGTGTGGAAAACCACTTTTTGCACTTGTGATATTGTTGAAAAACCACTTTTTGCACTTGTGTTAGTGTTGAAAAATCACTTTTCGCACTTGTGTTGGTGCAGGAAACCACTTTTGCACTTGTATTAGTGTGGAAAAAACACTTTTTGCACTTGTGATAGTGTTGAAAAACCACTTTTCGCACTTGTGTTAGTGTTGAAAAACCACTTTTCGCACTTGCGTTGGTGCAGGAAACCACTTTTGCACTTGTATTAGTGTGGAAAAACCACTTTTCGCACTTGTGTTAGTGTTGAAAAACCACTTTTCGCACTTATGTTAGTGTTGAAAAACCACTTTTCGCACTTGTGTTAGTGTTGAAAAACCACTTTTCGCACTTGTGTTGGTGCAGGAAACCACTTTTGCACTTGTATTAGTGTGGAAAAAACACTTTTCGCACTTGTGTTAGTGTTGAAAAACCACTTTTCACACTTGTGTTGGTGCAGGAAATCACTTTTGCACTTGTATTAGTGTGGAAAAAACACTTTTCGCACTTGTGTTCGTGTTGAAAAACCACTTTTCGCACTTGTGTTAGTGTTGAAAAACCACTTTTCGCACTTGTGTTAGTGTTGAAAAACCACTTTTCGCACTTGTGTTGGTGCAGGAAACCACTTTTGCACTTGTATTAGTGTGGAAAAAAACACTTTTCGCACTTGTGTTCGTGTTGAAAAACCACTTTTCGCACTTGTGTTAGTGTTGAAAAACCACTTTTCGCATTTGTGTTAGTGTTGAAAAACCACTTTTCGCACTTGTGTTGGTGCAGGAAACCACTTTTGCACTTGTATTAGTGTGGAAAAAACACTTTCCGCACTTGTGTTAGTGTTGAAAAACAACTTTTCGCACTTGTGTTAGTGTTGAAAAACCACTTTTCGCACTTGTGTTGGTGCAGGAAACCACTGTTGCACTTGTATAAGTGTGGAAAAAACACTTTTCGCACTTGTGTTGGTGTTGAAAAAACACTTTTTGCACTTGTGTTAGTGTTGAAAAACCACTTTTCTCACTTGTGTTGGTGTTGAAAAAACACTTTTTGCACTTGTGATAGTGTTGAAACACCACTTTTCGCACTTGTGTTGGTGCTGGAAACCACTTTTGCACTTGTATTAGTGTGGAAAAAACACTTTTCGCACTTGTGTTAGTGTTGAAAAACCACTTTTCACACTTGTGTTAGTGTTGAAAAACCACTTTTCACACTTGTGTTGGTGTTGAAAAAACACTTTTTGCACTTGTGTTGGTGCAGGAAACCACTTTTGCACTTGTATTAGTGTGGAAAAAACACTTTTCGCACTTGTGATAGTGTTGAAAAACCACTTTTCGCACTTGTGTCAGTGTTGAAAAACCACTTTTCGCACTTGTGTTAGTGTTGAAAAACCACTTTTCGCACTTGTGTTGGTGCAGGAAACCACTTTTGCACTTGTATTAGTGTGGAAAAAACACTTTTCGCACTTGTGTTAGTATTGAAAAACCACTTTTCACACTTGTGTTGGTGCAGGAAATCACTTTTGCACTTGTATTAGTGTGGAAAAAACACTTTTCGCACTTGTGTTCGTGTTGAAAAACCACTTTTCGCACTTGTGTTAGTGTTGAAAAACCACTTTTCGCACTTGTGTTAGTGTTGAAAAACCACTTTTCGCACTTGTGTTGGTGCAGGAAACCACTTTTGCACTTGTATTAGTGTGGAAAAAACACTTTTCGCACTTGTGTTAGTGTTGAAAAACAACTTTTCGCACTTGTGTTAGTGTTGAAAAACCACTTTTCGCACTTGTGTTGGTGCAGGAAACCACTTTTGCACTTGTATTGGTGTGGAAAAAACACTTTTCGCACTTGTGTTAGTGTTGAAAAACCACTTTTCGCACTTGTGTTAGTGTTGAAAAACCACTATTCGCACTTGTGTTAGTGTTGAAAAACCACTTTTCGCACTTGTGTTGGTGCAGGAAACCACTTTTGCACTTGTATTAGTGTGGAAAACCACTTTTTGCACTTGTGATATTGTTGAAAAACCACTTTTTGCACTTGTGTTAGTGTTGAAAAACCACTTTTCGCACTTGTGTTGGTGCAGGAAACCACTTTTGCACTTGTATTAGTGTGGAAAAAACACTTTTTGCACTTGTGATAGTGTTGAAAAACCACTTTTCGCACTTGTGTTAGTGTTGAAAAACCACTTTTCGCACTTGCGTTGGTGCAGGAAACCACTTTTGCACTTGTATTAGTGTGGAAAAACCACTTTTCGCACTTGTGTTAGTGTTGAAAAACCACTTTTCGCACTTATGTTAGTGTTGAAAAACCACTTTTCGCACTTGTGTTAGTGTTGAAAAACCACTTTTCGCACTTGTGTTGGTGCAGGAAACCACTTTTGCACTTGTATTAGTGTGGAAAAAACACTTTTCGCACTTGTGTTAGTGTTGAAAAACCACTTTTCACACTTGTGTTGGTGCAGGAAATCACTTTTGCACTTGTATTAGTGTGGAAAAAACACTTTTCGCACTTGTGTTCGTGTTGAAAAACCACTTTTCGCACTTGTGTTAGTGTTGAAAAACCACTTTTCGCATTTGTGTTAGTGTTGAAAAACCACTTTTCGCACTTGTGTTGGTGCAGGAAACCACTTTTGCACTTGTATTAGTGTGGAAAAAACACTTTCCGCACTTGTGTTAGTGTTGAAAAACAACTTTTCGCACTTGTGTTAGTGTTGAAAAACCACTTTTCGCACTTGTGTTGGTGCAGGAAACCACTTTTGCACTTGTATTGGTGTGGAAAAAACACTTTTCGCACTTGTGTTAGTGTTGAAAAACCACTTTTCGCACTTGTGTTAGTGTTGAAAAACCACTTTTCGCACTTGTGTTAGTGTTGAAAAACCACTTTTCGCACTTGTGTTGGTGCAGGAAACCACTTTTGCACTTGTATTAGTGTGGAAAAAACACTTTTTGCACTTGTGATAGTGTTGAAAAACCACTTTTCGCACTTGTGTTAGTGTTGAAAAACCACTTTTCGCACTTGCGTTGGTGCAGGAAACCACTTTTGCACTTGTATTAGTGTGGAAAAACCACTTTTCGCACTTGTGTTAGTGTTGAAAAACCACTTTTCGCACTTATGTTAGTGTTGAAAAACCACTTTTCGCACTTGTGTTAGTGTTGAAAAACCACTTTTCGCACTTGTGTTGGTGCAGGAAACCACTTTTGCACTTGTATTAGTGTGGAAAAAACACTTTTCACACTTGTGTTAGTGTTGAAAAACCACTTTTCGCACTTGTGTTAGTGTTGAAAAACCACTTTTCGCACTTGTGTTAGTGTTGAAAAACCACTTTTCGCACTTGTGTTAGTGTTGAAAAACCACTTTTCGCACTTGTGTTGGTGCAGGAAACCACTTTTGCACTTGTATTAGCGTGGAAAAAACACTTTTTGCACTTGTGATAGTGTTGAAAAACCACTTTTCGCACTTGTGTTGGTGCAGGAAACCACTGTTGCACTTGTATAAGTGTGGAAAAAACACTTTTCGCACTTGTGTTGGTGTTGAAAAAACACTTTTTGCACTTGTGATAGTGTTGAAAAACCACTTTTCGCACTTGTGATAGTGTTGAAAAAACACTTTTCGCACTTGTGTTGGTGTTGAAAAACCACTTTTCACACTTGTGTTGGTGCAGGAAACCACTTTTGCACTTGTATTAGTGTGGAAAAAACACTTTTCGCACTTGTGTTAGTGTTGAAAAACCACTTTTCGCACTTGTGTTAGTGTTGAAAAACCACTTTTCTCACTTGTGTTGGTGTTGAAAAAACACTTTTTGCACTTGTGATAGTGTTGAAACACCACTTTTCGCACTTGTGTTGGTGCTGGAAACCACTTTTGCACTTGTATTAGTGTGGAAAAAACACTTTTCGCACTTGTGTTAGTGTTGAAAAACCACTTTTCACACTTGTGTTAGTGTTGAAAAACCACTTTTCGCACTTGTGTTGGTGTTGAAAAAACACTTTTTGCACTTGTGTTGGTGCAGGAAACCACTTTTGCACTTGTATTAGTGTGGAAAAAACACTTTTCGCACTTGTGATAGTGTTGAAAAACCACTTTTCGCACTTGTGTTAGTGTTGAAAAACCACTTTTCGCACTTTTGTTAGTGTTGAAAAACCACTTTTCGCACTTGTGTTGGTGCAGGAAACCACTTTTGCACTTGTATTAGTGTGGAAAAAACACTTTTTGCACTTGTGATAGTGTTGAAAAACCACTTTTCGCACTTGTGTTAGTGTTGAAAAACCACTTTTCGCTCTTGTGTTGGCGCAGGAAACCACTTTTGCGCTTGTATTAGTGTGGAAAAACCACTTTTCGCACTTGTGTTGGTGCAGGAAACCACTTTTGCACTTGTATTAGTGTGGAAAAAACACTTTTTGCACTTGTGGCATTGTTGAAAAACCACTTTTCACACTTGTGTTAGTGTTGAAAAACCACTTTTCGCACTTGTGTTGGTGCAGGAAACCACTTTTGCACTTGTATTAGTGTGGAAAAAACACTTTTTGCACTTGTGATAGTGTTGAAAAACCACTTTTCGCACTTGTTTTAGTGTTGAAAAACCACTTTTCGGACTTGCGTTGGTGCAGGAAACCACTTTTGCACTTGCATTAGTGTGGAAAAAACACTTTTTGCACTTGTGATATTGTTGAAAAACCACTTTTCACACTTGTGTTAGTGTTGAAAAACTACTTTTCGCACTTGTGTTGGTGCAGGAAACCACTTTTGCACTTGTATTAGTGTGGAAAAAACACTTTTTGCACTTGTGATAGTGTTGAAAAACCACTTTTCGCACTTGTGTTAGTGTTGAAAAACCACTTTTCGCACTTGCGTTGGTGCAGGAAACCACTTTTGCACTTGTATTAGTGTGGAAAAACCACTTTTCGCACTTGTGTTAGTGTTGAAAAACCACTTTTCGCACTTGTGTTAGTGTTGAAAAACCACTTTTCACACTTGTGTTGGTGCAGGAAACCACTTTTGCACTTGTATTAGTGTGGAAAAACCACTTTTCGCACTTGTGTTATTGTTGAAAAACCACTTTTCGCACTTGTGTTAGTGTTTAAAAACCACTTTTCACACTTGTGTTAGTGTTGAAAAACCACTTTTCGCACCTGTGTTTGTGCAGGAAACCACTTTTCGCACTTGTGTTAGTGTTGAAAAACCACTTTTCGCACTTGTGTTAGTGTTGAAAAACCACTTTTCGCACTTGTGTTAGTGTTGAAAAACCACTTTTCGCACTTGTGTTGGTGCAGGAAACCACTTTTGCACTTGTATTAGTGTGGAAAAAACACTTTTTGCACTTGTGATAATGTTGAAAAACCACTTTTCGCACTTGTGTTAGTGTTGAAAAACCACTTTTCGCACTTGTGTTGGTGCAGGAAACCACTTTTGCACTTGTATTATTTTTGGAAAAAACACTTTTCGCACTTGTGTTAGTGTTGAAAAACCAATTTTCGCACTTGTGTTAGTGTTGAAAAACCACTTTTCGCACTTGTATTAGTGTTGAAAAACCACTTTTCGCACTTGTGTTGGTGCAGGAAACCACTTTTGCACTTGTATTAGTGTGGAAAAAACACTTTTCGCACTTGTGTTAGTGTTGAAAAACCACTTTTCGCACTTGTATTAGTGTTGAAAAACCACTTTTCGCACTTGTGTTGGTGCAGGAAACCACTTTTGCACTTGTATTAGTGTGGAAAAAACACTTTTCGCACTTGTGTTAGTGTTGAAAAACCACTTTTCGCACTTGTGTTAGTGTTGAAAAACCACTTTTCGCACTTGTGTTGGTGCAGGAAACCACTTTTGCACTTGTATTAGTGTGGAAAAACCACTTTTTGCACTTGTGATATTGTTGAAAAACCACTTTTCACACTTGTGTTAGTGTTGAAAAACCACTTTTCGCACTTGTGTTGGTGCAGGAAACCACTTTTGCACTTGTATTAGCGTGGAAAAAACACTTTTTGCACTTGTGATAGTGTTGAAAAACCACTTTTCGCACTTGTGTTGGTGCAGGAAACCACTGTTGCACTTGTATAAGTGTGGAAAAAACACTTTTCGCACTTGTGTTGGTGTTGAAAAAACACTTTTTGCACTTGTGATAGTGTTGAAAAACCACTTTTCGCACTTGTGATAGTGTTGAAAAAACACTTTTCGCACTTGTGTTGGTGTTGAAAAACCACTTTTCACACTTGTGTTGGTGCAGGAAACCACTTTTGCACTTGTATTAGTGTGGAAAAAACACTTTTCGCACTTGTGTTAGTGTTGAAAAACCACTTTTCGCACTTGTGTTAGTGTTGAAAAACCACTTTTCTCACTTGTGTTGGTGTTGAAAAAACACTTTTTGCACTTGTGATAGTGTTGAAACACCACTTTTCGCAGTTGTGTTGGTGCTGGAAACCACTTTTGCACTTGTATTAGTGTGGAAAAAACACTTTTCGCACTTGTGTTAGTGTTGAAAAACCACTTTTCACACTTGTGTTAGTGTTGAAAAACCACTTTTCGCACTTGTGTTGGTGTTGAAAAAACACTTTTTGCACTTGTGTTGGTGCAGGAAACCACTTTTGCACTTGTATTAGTGTGGAAAAAACACTTTTCGCACTTGTGATAGTGTTGAAAAACCACTTTTCGCACTTGTGTTAGTGTTGAAAAACCACTTTTCGCACTTTTGTTAGTGTTGAAAAACCACTTTTCGCACTTGTGTTGGTGCAGGAAACCACTTTTGCACTTGTATTAGTGTGGAAAAAACACTTTTTGCACTTGTGATAGTGTTGAAAAACCACTTTTCGCACTTGTGTTAGTGTTGAAAAACCACTTTTCGCACTTGTGTTGGTGCAGGAAACCACTTTTGCGCTTGTATTAGTGTGGAAAAACCACTTTTCGCACTTGTGTTGGTGCAGGAAACCACTTTTGCACTTGTATTAGTGTGGAAAAAACACTTTTTGCACTTGTGGCATTGTTGAAAAACCACTTTTCACACTTGTGTTAGTGTTGAAAAACCACTTTTCGCACTTGTGTTGGTGCAGGAAACCACTTTTGCACTTGTATTAGTGTGGAAAAAACACTTTTTGCACTTGTGATAGTGTTGAAAAACCACTTTTCGCACTTGTTTTAGTGTTGAAAAACCACTTTTCGGACTTGCGTTGGTGCAGGAAACCACTTTTGCACTTGCATTAGTGTGGAAAAAACACTTTTTGCACTTGTGATATTGTTGAAAAACCACTTTTCACACTTGTGTTGGTGCTGGAAACCACTTTTGCACTTGTATTAGTGTGGAAAAAACACTTTTCGCACTTGTGTTAGTGTTGAAAAACCACTTTTCACACTTGTGTTAGTGTTGAAAAACCACTTTTCGCACTTGTGTTGGTGTTGAAAAAACACTTTTTGCACTTGTGTTGGTGCAGGAAACCACTTTTGCACTTGTATTAGTGTGGAAAAAACACTTTTCGCACTTGTGATAGTGTTGAAAAACCACTTTTCGCACTTGTGTTAGTGTTGAAAAACCACTTTTCGCACTTGTGTTAGCGTTGAAAAACCACTTTTCGCACTTGTGTTGGTGCAGGAAACCACTTTTGCACTTGTATTAGCGTGGAAAAAACACTTTTTGCACTTGTGATAGTGTTGAAAAACCACTTTTCGCACTTGTGTTGGTGCAGGAAACCACTGTTGCACTTGTATAAGTGTGGAAAAAACACTTTTCGCACTTGTGTTGGTGTTGAAAAAACACTTTTTGCACTTGTGATAGTGTTGAAAAACCACTTTTCGCACTTGTGTTGGTGCAGGAAACCACTGTTGCACTTGTATAAGTGTGGAAAAAACACTTTTCACACTTGTGTTGGTGTTGAAAAAACACTTTTTGCACTTGTGTTAGTGTTGAAAAACCACTTTTCTCACTTGTGTTGGTGTTGAAAAAACACTTTTTGCACTTGTGATAGTGTTGAAACACCACTTTTCACACTTGTGTTGGTGCTGGAAACCACTTTTGCACTTGTATTAGTGTGGAAAAAACACTTTTCGCACTTGTGTTAGTGTTGAAAAACCACTTTTCACACTTGTGTTAGTGTTGAAAAACCACTTTTCACACTTGTGTTGGTGTTGAAAAAACACTTTTTGCACTTGTGTTGGTGCAGGAAACCACTTTTGCACTTGTATTAGTGTGGAAAAAACACTTTTCGCACTTGTGATAGTGTTGAAAAACCACTTTTCGCACTTGTGTCAGTGTTGAAAAACCACTTTTCGCACTTGTGTTAGTGTTGAAAAACCACTTTTCGCACTTGTGTTGGTGCAGGAAACCACTTTTGCACTTGTATTAGTGTGGAAAAAACACTTTTCGCACTTGTGTTAGTATTGAAAAACCACTTTTCACACTTGTGTTGGTGCAGGAAATCACTTTTGCACTTGTATTAGTGTGGAAAAAACACTTTTTGCACTTGTGTTCGTGTTGAAAAACCACTTTTCGCACTTGTGTTAGTGTTGAAAAACCACTTTTCGCACTTGTGTTAGTGTTGAAAAACCACTTTTCGCACTTGTGTTGGTGCAGGAAACCACTTTTGCACTTGTATTAGTGTGGAAAAAACACTTTTCGCACTTGTGTTAGTGTTGAAAAACAACTTTTCGCACTTGTGTTAGTGTTGAAAAACCACTTTTCGCACTTGTGTTGGTGCAGGAAACCACTTTTGCACTTGTATTGGTGTGGAAAAAACACTTTTCGCACTTGTGTTAGTGTTGAAAAACCACTTTTCGCACTTGTGTTAGTGTTGAAAAACCACTTTTCGCACTTGTGTTAGTGTTGAAAAACCACTTTTCGCACTTGTGTTGGTGCAGGAAACCACTTTTGCACTTGTATTAGTGTGGAAAACCACTTTTTGCACTTGTGATATTGTTGAAAAACCACTTTTTGCACTTGTGTTAGTGTTGAAAAACCACTTTTCGCACTTGTGTTGGTGCAGGAAACCACTTTTGCACTTGTATTAGTGTGGAAAAAACACTTTTTGCACTTGTGATAGTGTTGAAAAACCACTTTTCGCACTTGTGTTAGTGTTGAAAAACCACTTTTCGCACTTGCGTTGGTGCAGGAAACCACTTTTGCACTTGTATTAGTGTGGAAAAACCACTTTTCGCACTTGTGTTAGTGTTGAAAAACCACTTTTCGCACTTATGTTAGTGTTGAAAAACCACTTTTCGCACTTGTGTTAGTGTTGAAAAACCACTTTTCGCACTTGTGTTGGTGCAGGAAACCACTTTTGCACTTGTATTAGTGTGGAAAAAACACTTTTCGCACTTGTGTTAGTGTTGAAAAACCACTTTTCACACTTGTGTTGGTGCAGGAAATCACTTTTGCACTTGTATTAGTGTGGAAAAAACACTTTTCGCACTTGTGTTCGTGTTGAAAAACCACTTTTCGCACTTGTGTTAGTGTTGAAAAACCACTTTTCGCACTTGTGTTAGTGTTGAAAAACCACTTTTCGCACTTGTGTTGGTGCAGGAAACCACTTTTGCACTTGTATTAGTGTGGAAAAAACACTTTCCGCACTTGTGTTAGTGTTGAAAAACAACATTTCGCACTTGTGTTAGTGTTGAAAAACCACTTTTCGCACTTGTGTTGGTGCAGGAAACCACTTTTGCACTTGTATTGGTGTGGAAAAAACACTTTTCGCACTTGTGTTAGTGTTGAAAAACCACTTTTCGCACTTGTGTTAGTGTTGAAAAACCACTTTTCGCACTTGTGTTAGTGTTGAAAAACCACTTTTCGCACTTGTGTTGGTGCAGGAAACCACTTTTGCACTTGTATTAGTGTGGAAAAAACACTTTTTGCACTTGTGATAGTGTTGAAAAACCACTTTTCGCACTTGTGTTAGTGTTGAAAAACCACTTTTCGCACTTGCGTTGGTGCAGGAAACCACTTTTGCACTTGTATTAGGTGGAAAAACCACTTTTCGCACTTGTGTTAGTGTTGAAAAACCACTTTTCGCACTTATGTTAGTGTTGAAAAACCACTTTTCGCACTTGTGTTAGTGTTGAAAAACCACTTTTCGCACTTGTGTTGGTGCAGGAAACCACTTTTGCACTTGTATTAGTGTGGAAAAAACACTTTTCACACTTGTGTTAGTGTTGAAAAACCACTTTTCGCACTTGTGTTAGTGTTGAAAAACCACTTTTCGCACTTGTGTTAGTGTTGAAAAACCACTTTTCGCACTTGTGTTAGTGTTGAAAAACCACTTTTCGCACTTGTGTTGGTGCAGGAAACCACTTTTGCACTTGTATTAGCGTGGAAAAAACACTTTTTGCACTTGTGATAGTGTTGAAAAACCACTTTTCGCACTTGTGTTGGTGCAGGAAACCACTGTTGCACTTGTATAAGTGTGGAAAAAACACTTTTCGCACTTGTGTTGGTGTTGAAAAAACACTTTTTGCACTTGTGATAGTGTTGAAAAACCACTTTTCGCACTTGTGATAGTGTTGAAAAAACACTTTTCGCACTTGTGTTGGTGTTGAAAAACCACTTTTCACACTTGTGTTGGTGCAGGAAACCACTTTTGCACTTGTATTAGTGTGGAAAAAACACTTTTCGCACTTGTGTTAGTGTTGAAAAACCACTTTTCGCACTTGTGTTAGTGTTGAAAAACCACTTTTCTCAC
Source organism: Myxine glutinosa (assembly GCF_964187855.1). Classification (NCBI taxonomy): domain Eukaryota; kingdom Metazoa; phylum Chordata; class Myxini; order Myxiniformes; family Myxinidae; genus Myxine; species Myxine glutinosa. Next base: position 28,904 of record NW_027617094.1, on the reverse strand, counting down.
TTGTGTTGGTGTTGAAAAAACACTTTTTGCACTTGTGATAGTGTTGAAACACCACTTTTCGCACTTGTGTTGGTGCTGGAAACCACTTTTGCACTTGTATTAGTGTGGAAAAAACACTTTTCGCACTTGTGTTAGTGTTGAAAAACCACTTTTCACACTTGTGTTAGTGTTGAAAAACCACTTTTCGCACTTGTGTTGGTGTTGAAAAAACACTTTTTGCACTTGTGTTGGTGCAGGAAACCACTTTTGCACTTGTATTAGTGTGGAAAAAACACTTTTCGCACTTGTGATAGTGTTGAAAAACCACTTTTCGCACTTGTGTTAGTGTTGAAAAACCACTTTTCGCACTTGTGTTAGTGTTGAAAAACCACTTTTCGCACTTGTGTTGGTGCAGGAAACCACTTTTGCACTTGTATTAGCGTGGAAAAAACACTTTTTGCACTTGTGATAGTGTTGAAAAACCACTTTTCGCACTTGTGTTGGTGCAGGAAACCACTGTTGCACTTGTATAAGTGTGGAAAAAACACTTTTCGCACTTGTGTTGGTGTTGAAAAAACACTTTTTGCACTTGTGATAGTGTTGAAAAACCACTTTTCGCACTTGTGTTGGTGCAGGAAACCACTGTTGCACTTGTATAAGTGTGGAAAAAACACTTTTCGCACTTGTGTTGGTGTTGAAAAAACACTTTTTGCACTTGTGTCAGTGTTGAAAAACCACTTTTCTCACTTGTGTTGGTGTTGAAAAAACACTTTTTGCACTTGTGATAGTGTTGAAACACCACTTTTCGCACTTGTGTTGGTGCTGGAAACCACTTTTGCACTTGTATTAGTGTGGAAAAAACACTTTTCGCACTTGTGTTAGTGTTGAAAAACCACTTTTCACACTTGTGTTAGTGTTGAAAAACCACTTTTCACACTTGTGTTGGTGTTGAAAAAACACTTTTTGCACTTGTGTTGGTGCAGGAAACCACTTTTGCACTTGTATTAGTGTGGAAAAAACACTTTTCGCACTTGTGATAGTGTTGAAAAACCACTTTTCGCACTTGTGTCAGTGTTGAAAAACCACTTTTCGCACTTGTGTTAGTGTTGAAAAACCACTTTTCGCACTTGTGTTGGTGCAGGAAACCACTTTTGCACTTGTATTAGTGTGGAAAAAACACTTTTCGCACTTGTGTTAGTATTGAAAAACCACTTTTCACACTTGTGTTGGTGCAGGAAATCACTTTTGCACTTGTATTAGTGTGGAAAAAAACACTTTTTGCACTTGTGTTCGTGTTGAAAAACCACTTTTCGCACTTGTGTTAGTGTTGAAAAACCACTTTTCGCACTTGTGTTAGTGTTGAAAAACCACTTTTCGCACTTGTGTTGGTGCAGGAAACCACTTTTGCACTTGTATTAGTGTGGAAAAAACACTTTTCGCACTTGTGTTAGTGTTGAAAAACAACTTTTCGCACTTGTGTTAGTGTTGAAAAACCACTTTTCGCACTTGTGTTGGTGCAGGAAACCACTTTTGCACTTGTATTGGTGTGGAAAAAACACTTTTCGCACTTGTGTTAGTGTTGAAAAACCACTTTTCGCACTTGTGTTAGTGTTGAAAAACCACTTTTCGCACTTGTGTTAGTGTTGAAAAACCACTTTTCGCACTTGTGTTGGTGCAGGAAACCACTTTTGCACTTGTATTAGTGTGGAAAACCACTTTTTGCACTTGTGATATTGTTGAAAAACCACTTTTTGCACTTGTGTTAGTGTTGAAAAACCACTTTTCGCACTTGTGTTGGTGCAGGAAACCACTTTTGCACTTGTATTAGTGTGGAAAAAACACTTTTTGCACTTGTGATAGTGTTGAAAAACCACTTTTCGCACTTGTGTTAGTGTTGAAAAACCACTTTTCGCACTTGCGTTGGTGCAGGAAACCACTTTTGCACTTGTATTAGTGTGGAAAAACCACTTTTCGCACTTGTGTTAGTGTTGAAAAACCACTTTTCGCACTTATGTTAGTGTTGAAAAACCACTTTTCGCACTTGTGTTAGTGTTGAAAAACCACTTTTCGCACTTGTGTTGGTGCAGGAAACCACTTTTGCACTTGTATTAGTGTGGAAAAAACACTTTTCGCACTTGTGTTAGTGTTGAAAAACCACTTTTCACACTTGTGTTGGTGCAGGAAATCACTTTTGCACTTGTATTAGTGTGGAAAAAACACTTTTCGCACTTGTGTTCGTGTTGAAAAACCACTTTTCGCACTTGTGTTAGTGTTGAAAAACCACTTTTCGCACTTGTGTTAGTGTTGAAAAACCACTTTTCGCACTTGTGTTGGTGCAGGAAACCACTTTTGCACTTGTATTAGTGTGGAAAAAACACTTTCCGCACTTGTGTTAGTGTTGAAAAACAACATTTCGCACTTGTGTTAGTGTTGAAAAACCACTTTTCGCACTTGTGTTGGTGCAGGAAACCACTTTTGCACTTGTATTGGTGTGGAAAAAACACTTTTCGCACTTGTGTTAGTGTTGAAAAACCACTTTTCGCACTTGTGTTAGTGTTGAAAAACCACTTTTCGCACTTGTGTTAGTGTTGAAAAACCACTTTTCGCACTTGTGTTGGTGCAGGAAACCACTTTTGCACTTGTATTAGTGTGGAAAAAACACTTTTTGCACTTGTGATAGTGTTGAAAAACCACTTTTCGCACTTGTGTTAGTGTTGAAAAACCACTTTTCGCACTTGCGTTGGTGCAGGAAACCACTTTTGCACTTGTATTAGTGTGGAAAAACCACTTTTCGCACTTGTGTTAGTGTTGAAAAACCACTTTTCGCACTTATGTTAGTGTTGAAAAACCACTTTTCGCACTTGTGTTAGTGTTGAAAAACCACTTTTCGCACTTGTGTTGGTGCAGGAAACCACTTTTGCACTTGTATTAGTGTGGAAAAAACACTTTTCACACTTGTGTTAGTGTTGAAAAACCACTTTTCGCACTTGTGTTAGTGTTGAAAAACCACTTTTCGCACTTGTGTTAGTGTTGAAAAACCACTTTTCGCACTTGTGTTAGTGTTGAAAAACCACTTTTCGCACTTGTGTTGGTGCAGGAAACCACTTTTGCACTTGTATTAGCGTGGAAAAAACACTTTTTGCACTTGTGATAGTGTTGAAAAACCACTTTTCGCACTTGTGTTGGTGCAGGAAACCACTGTTGCACTTGTATAAGTGTGGAAAAAACACTTTTCGCACTTGTGTTGGTGTTGAAAAAACACTTTTTGCACTTGTGATAGTGTTGAAAAACCACTTTTCGCACTTGTGATAGTGTTGAAAAAACACTTTTCGCACTTGTGTTGGTGTTGAAAAACCACTTTTCACACTTGTGTTGGTGCAGGAAACCACTTTTGCACTTGTATTAGTGTGGAAAAAACACTTTTCGCACTTGTGTTAGTGTTGAAAAACCACTTTTCGCACTTGTGTTAGTGTTGAAAAACCACTTTTCTCACTTGTGTTGGTGTTGAAAAAACACTTTTTGCACTTGTGATAGTGTTGAAACACCACTTTTCGCACTTGTGTTGGTGCTGGAAACCACTTTTGCACTTGTATTAGTGTGGAAAAAACACTTTTCGCACTTGTGTTAGTATTGAAAAACCACTTTTCACACTTGTGTTGGTGCAGGAAATCACTTTTGCACTTGTATTAGTGTGGAAAAAACACTTTTTGCACTTGTGTTCGTGTTGAAAAACCACTTTTCGCACTTGTGTTAGTGTTGAAAAACCACTTTTCGCACTTGTGTTAGTGTTGAAAAACCACTTTTCGCACTTGTGTTGGTGCAGGAAACCACTTTTGCACTTGTATTAGTGTGGAAAAAACACTTTTCGCACTTGTGTTAGTGTTGAAAAACAACTTTTCGCACTTGTGTTAGTGTTGAAAAACCACTTTTCGCACTTGTGTTGGTGCAGGAAACCACTTTTGCACTTGTATTGGTGTGGAAAAAACACTTTTCGCACTTGTGTTAGTGTTGAAAAACCACTTTTCGCACTTGTGTTAGTGTTGAAAAACCACTTTTCGCACTTGTGTTAGTGTTGAAAAACCACTTTTCGCACTTGTGTTGGTGCAGGAAACCACTTTTGCACTTGTATTAGTGTGGAAAACCACTTTTTGCACTTGTGATATTGTTGAAAAACCACTTTTTGCACTTGTGTTAGTGTTGAAAAACCACTTTTCGCACTTGTGTTGGTGCAGGAAACCACTTTTGCACTTGTATTAGTGTGGAAAAAACACTTTTTGCACTTGTGATAGTGTTGAAAAACCACTTTTCGCACTTGTGTTAGTGTTGAAAAACCACTTTTCGCACTTGCGTTGGTGCAGGAAACCACTTTTGCACTTGTATTAGTGTGGAAAAACCACTTTTCGCACTTGTGTTAGTGTTGAAAAACCACTTTTCGCACTTATGTTAGTGTTGAAAAACCACTTTTCGCACTTGTGTTAGTGTTGAAAAACCACTTTTCGCACTTGTGTTGGTGCAGGAAACCACTTTTGCACTTGTATTAGTGTGGAAAAAACACTTTTCGCACTTGTGTTAGTGTTGAAAAACCACTTTTCACACTTGTGTTGGTGCAGGAAATCACTTTTGCACTTGTATTAGTGTGGAAAAAACACTTTTCGCACTTGTGTTCGTGTTGAAAAACCACTTTTCGCACTTGTGTTAGTGTTGAAAAACCACTTTTCGCACTTGTGTTAGTGTTGAAAAACCACTTTTCGCACTTGTGTTGGTGCAGGAAACCACTTTTGCACTTGTATTAGTGTGGAAAAAACACTTTCCGCACTTGTGTTAGTGTTGAAAAACAACATTTCGCACTTGTGTTAGTGTTGAAAAACCACTTTTCGCACTTGTGTTGGTGCAGGAAACCACTTTTGCACTTGTATTGGTGTGGAAAAAACACTTTTCGCACTTGTGTTAGTGTTGAAAAACCACTTTTCGCACTTGTGTTAGTGTTGAAAAACCACTTTTCGCACTTGTGTTAGTGTTGAAAAACCACTTTTCGCACTTGTGTTGGTGCAGGAAACCACTTTTGCACTTGTATTAGTGTGGAAAAAACACTTTTTGCACTTGTGATAGTGTTGAAAAACCACTTTTCGCACTTGTGTTAGTGTTGAAAAACCACTTTTCGCACTTGCGTTGGTGCAGGAAACCACTTTTGCACTTGTATTAGTGTGGAAAAACCACTTTTCGCACTTGTGTTAGTGTTGAAAAACCACTTTTCGCACTTATGTTAGTGTTGAAAAACCACTTTTCGCACTTGTGTTAGTGTTGAAAAACCACTTTTCGCACTTGTGTTGGTGCAGGAAACCACTTTTGCACTTGTATTAGTGTGGAAAAAACACTTTTCACACTTGTGTTAGTGTTGAAAAACCACTTTTCGCACTTGTGTTAGTGTTGAAAAACCACTTTTCGCACTTGTGTTAGTGTTGAAAAACCACTTTTCGCACTTGTGTTAGTGTTGAAAAACCACTTTTCGCACTTGTGTTGGTGCAGGAAACCACTTTTGCACTTGTATTAGCGTGGAAAAAAACACTTTTTGCACTTGTGATAGTGTTGAAAAACCACTTTTCGCACTTGTGTTGGTGCAGGAAACCACTGTTGCACTTGTATAAGTGTGGAAAAAACACTTTTCGCACTTGTGTTGGTGTTGAAAAAACACTTTTTGCACTTGTGATAGTGTTGAAAAACCACTTTTCGCACTTGTGATAGTGTTGAAAAAACACTTTTCGCACTTGTGTTGGTGTTGAAAAACCACTTTTCACACTTGTGTTGGTGCAGGAAACCACTTTTGCACTTGTATTAGTGTGGAAAAAACACTTTTCGCACTTGTGTTAGTGTTGAAAAACCACTTTTCGCACTTGTGTTAGTGTTGAAAAACCACTTTTCTCACTTGTGTTGGTGTTGAAAAAACACTTTTTGCACTTGTGATAGTGTTGAAACACCACTTTTCGCACTTGTGTTGGTGCTGGAAACCACTTTTGCACTTGTATTAGTGTGGAAAAAACACTTTTCGCACTTGTGTTAGTGTTGAAAAACCACTTTTCACACTTGTGTTAGTGTTGAAAAACCACTTTTCGCACTTGTGTTGGTGTTGAAAAAACACTTTTTGCACTTGTGTTGGTGCAGGAAACCACTTTTGCACTTGTATTAGTGTGGAAAAAACACTTTTCGCACTTGTGATAGTGTTGAAAAACCACTTTTCGCACTTGTGTTGGTGCAGGAAACCACTTTTGCACTTGTATTAGTGTGGAAAAAACACTTTTCGCACTTGTGTTAGTGTTGAAAAACCACTTTTCACACTTGTGTTGGTGCAGGAAATCACTTTTGCACTTGTATTAGTGTGGAAAAAACACTTTTCGCACTTGTGTTCGTGTTGAAAAACCACTTTTCGCACTTGTGTTAGTGTTGAAAAACCACTTTTCGCACTTGTGTTAGTGTTGAAAAACCACTTTTCGCACTTGTGTTGGTGCAGGAAACCACTTTTGCACTTGTATTAGTGTGGAAAAAACACTTTCCGCACTTGTGTTAGTGTTGAAAAACAACATTTCGCACTTGTGTTAGTGTTGAAAAACCACTTTTCGCACTTGTGTTGGTGCAGGAAACCACTTTTGCACTTGTATTGGTGTGGAAAAAACACTTTTCGCACTTGTGTTAGTGTTGAAAAACCACTTTTCGCACTTGTGTTAGTGTTGAAAAACCACTTTTCGCACTTGTGTTAGTGTTGAAAAACCACTTTTCGCACTTGTGTTGGTGCAGGAAACCACTTTTGCACTTGTATTAGTGTGGAAAAAACACTTTTTGCACTTGTGATAGTGTTGAAAAACCACTTTTCGCACTTGTGTTAGTGTTGAAAAACCACTTTTCGCACTTGCGTTGGTGCAGGAAACCACTTTTGCACTTGTATTAGTGTGGAAAAACCACTTTTCGCACTTGTGTTAGTGTTGAAAAACCACTTTTCGCACTTATGTTAGTGTTGAAAAACCACTTTTCGCACTTGTGTTAGTGTTGAAAAACCACTTTTCGCACTTGTGTTGGTGCAGGAAACCACTTTTGCACTTGTATTAGTGTGGAAAAAACACTTTTCACACTTGTGTTAGTGTTGAAAAACCACTTTTCGCACTTGTGTTAGTGTTGAAAAACCACTTTTCGCACTTGTGTTAGTGTTGAAAAACCACTTTTCGCACTTGTGTTAGTGTTGAAAAACCACTTTTCGCACTTGTGTTGGTGCAGGAAACCACTTTTGCACTTGTATTAGCGTGGAAAAAACACTTTTTGCACTTGTGATAGTGTTGAAAAACCACTTTTCGCACTTGTGTTGGTGCAGGAAACCACTGTTGCACTTGTATAAGTGTGGAAAAAACACTTTTCGCACTTGTGTTGGTGTTGAAAAAACACTTTTTGCACTTGTGATAGTGTTGAAAAACCACTTTTCGCACTTGTGATAGTGTTGAAAAAACACTTTTCGCACTTGTGTTGGTGTTGAAAAACCACTTTTCACACTTGTGTTGGTGCAGGAAACCACTTTTGCACTTGTATTAGTGTGGAAAAAACACTTTTCGCACTTGTGTTAGTGTTGAAAAACCACTTTTCGCACTTGTGTTAGTGTTGAAAAACCACTTTTCTCACTTGTGTTGGTGTTGAAAAAACACTTTTTGCACTTGTGATAGTGTTGAAACACCACTTTTCGCACTTGTGTTGGTGCTGGAAACCACTTTTGCACTTGTATTAGTGTGGAAAAAACACTTTTCGCACTTGTGTTAGTGTTGAAAAACCACTTTTCACACTTGTGTTAGTGTTGAAAAACCACTTTTCGCACTTGTGTTGGTGTTGAAAAAACACTTTTTGCACTTGTGTTGGTGCAGGAAACCACTTTTGCACTTGTATTAGTGTGGAAAAAACACTTTTCGCACTTGTGATAGTGTTGAAAAACCACTTTTCGCACTTGTGTTAGTGTTGAAAAACCACTTTTCGCACTTTTGTTAGTGTTGAAAAACCACTTTTCGCACTTGTGTTGGTGCAGGAAACCACTTTTGCACTTGTATTAGTGTGGAAAAAACACTTTTTGCACTTGTGATAGTGTTGAAAAACCACTTTTCGCACTTGTGTTAGTGTTGAAAAACCACTTTTCGCACTTGTGTTGGTGCAGGAAACCACTTTTGCGCTTGTATTAGTGTGGAAAAACCACTTTTCGCACTTGTGTTGGTGCAGGAAACCACTTTTGCACTTGTATTAGTGTGGAAAAAACACTTTTTGCACTTGTGGCATTGTTGAAAAACCACTTTTCACACTTGTGTTAGTGTTGAAAAACCACTTTTCGCACTTGTGTTGGTGCAGGAAACCACTTTTGCACTTGTATTAGTGTGGAAAAAACACTTTTTGCACTTGTGATAGTGTTGAAAAACCACTTTTCGCACTTGTTTTAGTGTTGAAAAACCACTTTTCGGACTTGCGTTGGTGCAGGAAACCACTTTTGCACTTGCATTAGTGTGGAAAAAACACTTTTTGCACTTGTGATATTGTTGAAAAACCACTTTTCACACTTGTGTTAGTGTTGAAAAACTACTTTTCGCACTTGTGTTGGTGCAGGAAACCACTTTTGCACTTGTATTAGTGTGGAAAAAACACTTTTTGCACTTGTGATAGTGTTGAAAAACCACTTTTCGCACTTGTGTTAGTGTTGAAAAACCACTTTTCGCACTTGCGTTGGTGCAGGAAACCACTTTTGCACTTGTATTAGTGTGGAAAAACCACTTTTCGCACTTGTGTTAGTGTTGAAAAACCACTTTTCGCACTTGTGTTAGTGTTTAAAAACCACTTTTCACACTTGTGTTGGTGCAGGAAACCACTTTTGCACTTGTATTAGTGTGGAAAAACCACTTTTCGCACTTGTGTTATTGTTGAAAAACCACTTTTCGCACTTGTGTTAGTGTTGAAAAACCACTTTTCACACTTGTGTTAGTGTTGAAAAACCACTTTTCGCACCTGTGTTTGTGCAGGAAACCACTTTTCGCACTTGTGTTAGTGTTGAAAAACCACTTTTCGCACTTGTGTTAGTGTTGAAAAACCACTTTTCGCACTTGTGTTAGTGTTGAAAAACCACTTTTCGCACTTGTGTTGGTGCAGGAAACCACTTTTGCACTTGTATTAGTGTGGAAAAAACACTTTTTGCACTTGTGATAATGTTGAAAAACCACTTTTCGCACTTGTGTTAGTGTTGAAAAACCACTTTTCGCACTTGTGTTGGTGCAGGAAACCACTTTTGCACTTGTATTATTTTTGGAAAAAACACTTTTCGCACTTGTGTTAGTGTTGAAAAACCAATTTTCGCACTTGTGTTAGTGTTGAAAAACCACTTTTCGCACATGTATTAGTGTTGAAAAACCACTTTTCGCACTTGTGTTGGTGCAGGAAACCACTTTTGCACTTGTATTAGTGTGGAAAAAACACTTTTCGCACTTGTGTTAGTGTTGAAAAACCACTTTTCGCACTTGTATTAGTGTTGAAAAACCACTTTTCGCACTTGTGTTGGTGCAGGAAACCACTTTTGCACTTGTATTAGTGTGGAAAAAACACTTTTCGCACTTGTGTTAGTGTTGAAAAACCACTTTTCGCACTTGTGTTAGTGTTGAAAAACCACTTTTCGCACTTGTGTTGGTGCAGGAAACCACTTTTGCACTTGTATTAGTGTGGAAAAACCACTTTTTGCACTTGTGATATTGTTGAAAAACCACTTTTCACACTTGTGTTAGTGTTGAAAAACCACTTTTCGCACTTGTGTTGGTGCAGGAAACCACTTTTGCACTTGTATTAGCGTGGAAAAAACACTTTTTGCACTTGTGATAGTGTTGAAAAACCACTTTTCGCACTTGTGTTGGTGCAGGAAACCACTGTTGCACTTGTATAAGTGTGGAAAAAACACTTTTCGCACTTGTGTTGGTGTTGAAAAAACACTTTTTGCACTTGTGATAGTGTTGAAAAACCACTTTTCGCACTTGTGATAGTGTTGAAAAAACACTTTTCGCACTTGTGTTGGTGTTGAAAAACCACTTTTCACACTTGTGTTGGTGCAGGAAACCACTTTTGCACTTGTATTAGTGTGGAAAAAACACTTTTCGCACTTGTGTTAGTGTTGAAAAACCACTTTTCGCACTTGTGTTAGTGTTGAAAAACCACTTTTCTCACTTGTGTTGGTGTTGAAAAAACACTTTTTGCACTTGTGATAGTGTTGAAACACCACTTTTCGCAGTTGTGTTGGTGCTGGAAACCACTTTTGCACTTGTATTAGTGTGGAAAAAACACTTTTCGCACTTGTGTTAGTGTTGAAAAACCACTTTTCACACTTGTGTTAGTGTTGAAAAACCACTTTTCGCACTTGTGTTGGTGTTGAAAAAACACTTTTTGCACTTGTGTTGGTGCAGGAAACCACTTTTGCACTTGTATTAGTGTGGAAAAAACACTTTTCGCACTTGTGATAGTGTTGAAAAACCACTTTTCGCACTTGTGTTAGTGTTGAAAAACCACTTTTCGCACTTTTGTTAGTGTTGAAAAACCACTTTTCGCACTTGTGTTGGTGCAGGAAACCACTTTTGCACTTGTATTAGTGTGGAAAAAACACTTTTTGCACTTGTGATAGTGTTGAAAAACCACTTTTCGCACTTGTGTTAGTGTTGAAAAACCACTTTTCGCACTTGTGTTGGTGCAGGAAACCACTTTTGCGCTTGTATTAGTGTGGAAATACCACTTTTCGCACTTGTGTTGGTGCAGGAAACCACTTTTGCACTTGTATTAGTGTGGAAAAAACACTTTTTGCACTTGTGGCATTGTTGAAAAACCACTTTTCACACTTGTGTTAGTGTTGAAAAACCACTTTTCGCACTTGTGTTGGTGCAGGAAACCACTTTTGCACTTGTATTAGTGTGGAAAAAACACTTTTTGCACTTGTGATAGTGTTGAAAAACCACTTTTCGCACTTGTTTTAGTGTTGAAAAACCACTTTTCGGACTTGCGTTGGTGCAGGAAACCACTTTTGCACTTGCATTAGTGTGGAAAAAACACTTTTTGCACTTGTGATATTGTTGAAAAACCACTTTTCACACTTGTGTTGGTGCTGGAAACCACTTTTGCACTTGTATTAGTGTGGAAAAAACACTTTTCGCACTTGTGTTAGTGTTGAAAAACCACTTTTCACACTTGTGTTAGTGTTGAAAAACCACTTTTCGCACTTGTGTTGGTGTTGAAAAAACACTTTTTGCACTTGTGTTGGTGCAGGAAACCACTTTTGCACTTGTATTAGTGTGGAAAAAACACTTTTCGCACTTGTGATAGTGTTGAAAAACCACTTTTCGCACTTGTGTTAGTGTTGAAAAACCACTTTTCGCACTTGTGTTAGTGTTGAAAAACCACTTTTCGCACTTGTGTTGGTGCAGGAAACCACTTTTGCACTTGTATTAGCGTGGAAAAAAACACTTTTTGCACTTGTGATAGTGTTGAAAAACCACTTTTCGCACTTGTGTTGGTGCAGGAAACCACTGTTGCACTTGTATAAGTGTGGAAAAAACACTTTTCGCACTTGTGTTGGTGTTGAAAAAACACTTTTTGCACTTGTGATAGTGTTGAAAAACCACTTTTCGCACTTGTGATAGTGTTGAAAAAACACTTTTCGCACTTGTGTTGGTGTTGAAAAACCACTTTTCACACTTGTGTTGGTGCAGGAAACCACTTTTGCACTTGTATTAGTGTGGAAAAAACACTTTTCGCACTTGTGTTAGTGTTGAAAAACCACTTTTCGCACTTGTGTTAGTGTTGAAAAACCACTTTTCTCACTTGTGTTGGTGTTGAAAAAACACTTTTTGCACTTGTGATAGTGTTGAAACACCACTTTTCGCACTTGTGTTGGTGCTGGAAACCACTTTTGCACTTGTATTAGTGTGGAAAAAACACTTTTCGCACTTGTGTTAGTGTTGAAAAACCACTTTTCACACTTGTGTTAGTGTTGAAAAACCACTTTTCGCACTTGTGTTGGTGTTGAAAAAACACTTTTTGCACTTGTGTTGGTGCAGGAAACCACTTTTGCACTTGTATTAGTGTGGAAAAAACACTTTTCGCACTTGTGATAGTGTTGAAAAACCACTTTTCGCACTTGTGTTAGTGTTGAAAAACCACTTTTCGCACTTTTGTTAGTGTTGAAAAACCACTTTTCGCACTTGTGTTGGTGCAGGAAACCACTTTTGCACTTGTATTAGTGTGGAAAAAACACTTTTTGCACCTGTGATAGTGTTGAAAAACCACTTTTCGCACTTGTGTTAGTGTTGAAAAACCACTTTTCGCTCTTGTGTTGGTGCAGGAAACCACTTTTGCGCTTGTATTAGTGTGGAAAAACCACTTTTCGCACTTGTGTTGGTGCAGGAAACCACTTTTGCACTTGTATTAGTGTGGAAAAAACACTTTTTGCACTTGTGGCATTGTTCAAAAACCACTTTTCACACTTGTGTTAGTGTTGAAAAACCACTTTTCGCACTTGTGTTGGTGCAGGAAACCACTTTTGCACTTGTATTAGTGTGGAAAAAAACACTTTTTGCACTTGTGATAGTGTTGAAAAACCACTTTTCGCACTTGTTTTAGTGTTGAAAAACCACTTTTCGGACTTGCGTTGGTGCAGGAAACCACTTTTGCACTTGCATTAGTGTGGAAAAAACACTTTTTGCACTTGTGATATTGTTGAAAAACCACTTTTCACACTTGTGTTAGTGTTGAAAAACTACTTTTCGCACTTGTGTTGGTGCAGGAAACCACTTTTGCACTTGTATTAGTGTGGAAAAAACACTTTTTGCACTTGTGATAGTGTTGAAAAACCACTTTTCGCACTTGTGTTAGTGTTGAAAAACCACTTTTCGCACTTGCGTTGGTGCAGGAAACCACTTTTGCACTTGTATTAGTGTGGAAAAACCACTTTTCGCACTTGTGTTAGTGTTGAAAAACCACTTTTCGCACTTGTGTTAGTGTTGAAAAACCACTTTTCACACTTGTGTTGGTGCAGGAAACCACTTTTGCACTTGTATTAGTGTGGAAAAACCACTTTTCGCACTTGTGTTATTGTTGAAAAACCACTTTTCGCACTTGTGTTAGTGTTGAAAAACCACTTTTCACACTTGTGTTAGTGTTGAAAAACCACTTTTCGCACCTGTGTTTGTGCAGGAAACCACTTTTCGCACTTGTGTTAGTGTTGAAAAACCACTTTTCGCACTTGTGTTAGTGTTGAAAAACCACTTTTCGCACTTGTGTTAGTGTTGAAAAACCACTTTTCGCACTTGTGTTGGTGCAGGAAACCACTTTTGCACTTGTATTAGTGTGGAAAAAACACTTTTCGCACTTGTGTTAGTGTTGAAAAACCACTTTTCGCACTTGTGTTAGTGTTGAAAAACCACTTTACGCACATGTGTTGGTGCAGAAAACCACTTTTGCACTTGTATTAGTGTGGAAAAACACTTTTTGCACTTGTGATAGTGTTGAAAAACAACTTTTCGCACTTGTGTTAGTGTTGAAAAACCACTTTTCGCACTTGTGTTAGTGTTGAAAAACCACTTTTCGCACTTGTGTTGGTGCAGGAAACCACTTTTGCACTTGGATTAGTGTGGAAAAAACACTTTTCGCACTTGTGTTAGTGTTGAAAAACCACTTTTCGCACTTGTGTTAGTGTTGAAAATCCACTTTTCCCACTTGTGTTGGTGCAGGAAACCACTTTTGCACTTGTATTAGTGTGGAAAAAACACTTTTCGCACTTGTGTTAGTGTTGAAAAACCACTTTTCGCACTTGTGTTAGTGTTGAAAAACCACTTTTCACACTTGTGTTGGTGCAGGAAACCACTTTTGCACTTGTATTACTGTGAAAAAAACACTTTTCACACTTGTGTTAGTGTTGAAAAACCACTTTTCGCATTTGTGTTAGTGTTGAAAAACCACTTTTCGCACTTGTGTTAGTGTTGAAAAACCACTTTTCGCACTTGTGTTGGTGCAGGAAACCACTTTTGCACTTGTATTAGTGTGGAAAAACACTTTTTGCACTTGTGATATTGTTGAAAAACCACTTTTCGCACTTGTGTTAGTGTTGAAAAACCACTTTTCGCACTTGTGTTGGTGTTGAAAAACCACTTTTCGCACTTGTGTTGGTGCAGTAAACCACATTTGCACTTGTATTAGTGTGGAAAAAACACTTTTCACACTTGTGTTAGTGTTGAAAAACCACTTTTCGCACTTGTGTTAGTGTTGAAAAACAACTTTTCGCACTTGTGTTGGTGTTGAAAAAACACTTTTTGCACTTGTGTTGATGCAGGAAACCACTTTTGCACTTGTATTAGTGTGGAAAAAACACTTTTCGCACTTGTGTTAGTATTGAAAAACCACGTTTCGCACTTGTATTAGTGTTGAAAAACCACTTTTCGCACTTGTGTTAGTGTTGAAAAACCACTTTTCCCACTTGTGTTGGTGCAGGAAACCACTTTTGCACTTGTATTAGTGTGGAAAAAACACTTTTCGCACTTGTGTTAGTGTTGAAAAACCACTTTTCGCACTTGTGTTAGTGTTGAAAAACCACTTTTCGCACTTGTGTTAGTGTTGAAAAACCACTTTTTGCACTTGTATTGGTGCAGGAAACCACTTTTGCACTTGTATTAGTGTGGAAAAAACACTTTTTGCACTTGTGATAGTGTTGAAAAACCACTTTTCGCACTTGTGTTAGTGTTGAAAAACCACTTTTCGCACTTGCGTTGGTGCAGGAAACCACTTTTGCACTTGTATTAGTGTGGAAAAACCACTTTTCGCACTTGTGTTAGTGTTGAAAAACCACTTTTCGCACTTGTGTTAGTGTTGAAAAACCACTTTTCACACTTGTGTTGGTGCAGGAAACCACTTTTGCACTTGTATTACTGTGGAAAAAACACTTTTCGCACTTGTGTTATAGTTGAAAAACTACTTTTCGCATTTGTGTTAGTGTTGAAAAACCACTTTTCGCACTTGTGTTAGTGTTGAAAAACCACTTTTCGCACTTGTGTTGGTGCAGGAAACCACTTTTGCACTTGTATTAGTGTGGAAAAAACACTTTTCGCACTTGTGTTAGTGTTGAAAAAACACTTTTCGCATTTGTGTTAGTGTTGAAAAACCACTTTTCGCACTTGTGTTGGTGTTGAAAAACCACTTTTCACACTTGTGTTGGTGCAGGAAACCACTTTTGCACTTGTATTAGTGTGGAAAAAACACTTTTCGCACTTGTGTTAGTGTTGAAAAACCACTTTTCACACTTGTGTTGGTGTTGAAAAAACACTTTTTGCACTTGTGATAGTGTTGAAACACCACTTTTCTCACTTGTGTTGGTGCTGGAAACCACTTTTGCACTTGTATTAGTGTGGAAAAAACACTTTTCGCACTTGTGTTAGTGTTGAAAAACCACTTTTCACACTTGTGTTAGTGTTGAAAAACCACTTTTCGCACTTGTGTTGGTGTTGAAAAAACACTTTTTGCACTTGTGTTGGTGCAGGAAACCACTTTTGCACTTGTATTAGTGTGGAAAAAACACTTTTCGCACTTGTGATAGTGTTGAAAAACCACTTTTCGCACTTGTGTTAGTGTTGAAAAACCACTTTTCGCACTTGTGTTAGTGTTGAAAAACCACTTTTCGCACTTGTGTTGGTGCAGGAAACCACTTTTGCACTTGTATTAGCGTGGAAAAAACACTTTTTGCACTTGTGATAGTGTTGAAAAACCACTTTTCGCACTTGTGTTGGTGTTGAAAAAACACTTTTTGCACTTGTGATAGTGTTGAAAAACCACTTTTCGCACTTGTGATAGTGTTGAAAAAACACTTTTCGCACTTGTGTTGGTGTTGAAAAACCACTTTTCACACTTGTGTTGGTGCAGGAAACCACTTTTGCACTTGTATTAGTGTGGAAAAAACACTTTTCGCACTTGTGTTAGTGTTGAAAAACCACTTTTCGCACTTGTGTTAGTGTTGAAAAACCACTTTTCTCACTTGTGTTGGTGTTGAAAAAACACTTTTTGCACTTGTGATAGTGTTGAAACACCACTTTTCGCACTTGTGTTGGTGCTGGAAACCACTTTTGCACTTGTATTAGTGTGGAAAAAACACTTTTCGCACTTGTGTTAGTGTTGAAAAACCACTTTTCACACTTGTGCTAGTGTTGAAAAACCACTTTTCGCACTTGTGTTGGTGTTGAAAAAACACTTTTTGCACTTGTGTTGGTGCAGGAAACCACTTTTGCACTTGTATTAGTGTGGAAAAAACACTTTTCGCACTTGTGATAGTGTTGAAAAACCACTTTTCGCACTTGTGTTAGTGTTGAAAAACCACTTTTCGCACTTTTGTTAGTGTTGAAAAACCACTTTTCGCACTTGTGTTGGTGCAGGAAACCACTTTTGCACTTGTATTAGTGTGGAAAAAACAATTTTTGCACTTGTGATAGTGTTGAAAAACCACTTTTCGCACTTGTGTTAGTGTTGAAAAACCACTTTTCGCACTTGTGTTGGTGCAGGAAACCACTTTTGCGCTTGTATTAGTGTGGAAAAACCACTTTTCGCACTTGTGTTGGTGCAGGAAACCACTTTTGCACTTGTATTAGTGTGGAAAAAACACTTTTTGCACTTGTGGCATTGTTGAAAAACCACTTTTCACACTTGTGTTAGTGTTGAAAAACCACTTTTCGCACTTGTGTTGGTGCAGGAAACCACTTTTGCACTTGTATTAGTGTGGAAAAAACACTTTTTGCACTTGTGATAGTGTTGAAAAACCACTTTTCGCACTTGTTTTAGTGTTGAAAAACCACTTTTCGGACTTGCGTTGGTGCAGGAAACCACTTTTGCACTTGCATTAGTGTGGAAAAAACACTTTTTGCACTTGTGATATTGTTGAAAAACCACTTTTCACACTTGTGTTGGTGCTGGAAACCACTTTTGCACTTGTATTAGTGTGGAAAAAACACTTTTCGCACTTGTGTTAGTGTTGAAAAACCACTTTTCACACTTGTGTTAGTGTTGAAAAACCACTTTTCGCACTTGTGTTGGTGTTGAAAAAACACTTTTTGCACTTGTGTTGGTGCAGGAAACCACTTTTGCACTTGTATTAGTGTGGAAAAAACACTTTTCGCACTTGTGATAGTGTTGAAAAACCACTTTTCGCACTTGTGTTAGTGTTGAAAAACCACTTTTCGCACTTGTGTTAGTGTTGAAAAACCACTTTTCGCACTTGTGTTGGTGCAGGAAACCACTTTTGCACTTGTATTAGCGTGGAAAAAACACTTTTTGCACTTGTGATAGTGTTGAAAAACCACTTTTCGCACTTGTGTTGGTGCAGGAAACCACTGTTGCACTTGTATAAGTGTGGAAAAAACACTTTTCGCACTTGTGTTGGTGTTGAAAAAACACTTTTTGCACTTGTGATAGTGTTGAAAAACCACTTTTCGCACTTGTGATAGTGTTGAAAAAACACTTTTCGCACTTGTGTTGGTGTTGAAAAACCACTTTTCACACTTGTGTTGGTGCAGGAAACCACTTTTGCACTTGTATTAGTGTGGAAAAAACACTTTTCGCACTTGTGTTAGTGTTGAAAAACCACTTTTCGCACTTGTGTTAGTGTTGAAAAACCACTTTTCTCACTTGTGTTGGTGTTGAAAAAACACTTTTTGCACTTGTGATAGTGTTGAAACACCACTTTTCGCACTTGTGTTGGTGCTGGAAACCACTTTTGCACTTGTATTAGTGTGGAAAAAACACTTTTCGCACTTGTGTTAGTGTTGAAAAACCACTTTTCACACTTGTGTTAGTGTTGAAAAACCACTTTTCGCACTTGTGTTGGTGTTGAAAAAACACTTTTTGCACTTGTGTTGGTGCAGGAAACCACTTTTGCACTTGTATTAGTGTGGAAAAAACACTTTTCGCACTTGTGATAGTGTTGAAAAACCACTTTTCGCACTTGTGTTAGTGTTGAAAAACCACTTTTCGCACTTTTGTTAGTGTTGAAAAACCACTTTTCGCACTTGTGTTGGTGCAGGAAACCACTTTTGCACTTGCATTAGTGTGGAAAAAACACTTTTTGCACTTGTGATATTGTTGAAAAACCACTTTTCACACTTGTGTTAGTGTTGAAAAACTACTTTTCGCACTTGTGTTGGTGCAGGAAACCACTTTTGCACTTGCATTAGTGTGGAAAAAACACTTTTTGCACTTGTGATATTGTTGAAAAACCACTTTTCACACTTGTGTTAGTGTTGAAAAACTACTTTTCGCACTTGTGTTGGTGCAGGAAACCACTTTTGCACTTGTATTAGTGTGGAAAAAACACTTTTTGCACTTGTGATAGTGTTGAAAAACCACTTTTCGCACTTGTGTTAGTGTTGAAAAACCACTTTTCGCACTTGCGTTGGTGCAGGAAACCACTTTTGCACTTGTATTAGTGTGGAAAAACCACTTTTCGCACTTGTGTTAGTGTTGAAAAACCACTTTTCGCACTTGTGTTAGTGTTGAAAAACCACTTTTCACACTTGTGTTGGTGCAGGAAACCACTTTTGCACTTGTATTAGTGTGGAAAAACCACTTTTCGCACTTGTGTTATTGTTGAAAAACCACTTTTCGCACTTGTGTTAGTGTTGAAAAACCACTTTTCACACTTGTGTTAGTGTTGAAAAACCACTTTTCGCACCTGTGTTTGTGCAGGAAACCACTTTTCGCACTTGTGTTAGTGTTGAAAAACCACTTTTCGCACTTGTGTTAGTGTTGAAAAACCACTTTTCGCACTTGTGTTAGTGTTGAAAAACCACTTTTCGCACTTGTATTGGTGCAGGAAACCACTTTTGCACTTGTATTAGTGTGGAAAAAACACTTTTCGCACTTGTGTTAGTGTTGAAAAACCACTTTTCGCACTTGTGTTAGTGTTGAAAAACCACTTTTCGCACATGTGTTGGTGCAGAAAACCACTTTTGCACTTGTATTAGTGTGGAAAAACACTTTTTGCACTTGTGGTAGTGTTGAAAAACCACTTTTCGCACTTGTGTTAGTGTTGAAAAACCACTTTTCGCACTTGTGTTGGTGCAGGAAACCACTTTTGCACTTGTATTAGTGTGGAAAAAACACTTTTTGCACTTGTGATAGTGTTGAAAAACCACTTTTCGCACTTGTGTTAGTGTTGAAAAACCACTTTTTGCACTTGCGTTGGTGCAGGAAACCACTTTTGCACTTGTATTAGTGTGGAAAAAACACTTTTCGCACTTGTGTTGGTGCAGGAAACCACTTTTGCACTTGTATTAGTGTGGAAAAAACACTTTTTGCACTTGTGCTAGTGTTGAAAAACCACTTTTCGCACTTTTGTTAGTGTTGAAAAACCACTTTTCGCACTTGTGTTAGTGTTGAAAAACCACTTTTTGCACTTGTGTTAGTGTTGAAAAACCACTTTTCGCACTTGTGTTGGTGCAGGAAACCACTTTTGCACTTGTATTAGTGTGGAAAAAACACTTTTTGCACTTATGATAGTGTTGAAACACCACTTTTCGCACTTGTGTTAGTGTTGAAAAACCACTTTTCGCACTTGTGTTGGTGCAGGAAACCACTTTTGCACTTGTATTAGTGTGGAAAAACCACTTTTTGCACTTGTGATAGTGTTGAAAAACCACTTTTCGCACTTGTGATAGTGTTGAAAAAACACTTTTCGCACTTGTGTTGGTGTTGAAAAACCACTTTTCACACTTGTGTTGGTGCAGGAAACCACTTTTGCACTTGTATTAGTGTGGAAAAAACACTTTTCGCACTTGTGTTAGTGTTGAAAAACCACTTTTCGCACTTGTGTTAGTGTTGAAAAACCACTTTTCTCACTTGTGTTGGTGTTGAAAAAACACTTTTTGCACTTGTGATAGTGTTGAAACACCACTTTTCGCACTTGTGTTGGTGCTGGAAACCACTTTTGCACTTGTATTAGTGTGGAAAAAACACTTTTCGCACTTGTGTTAGTGTTGAAAAACCACTTTTCACACTTGTGTTAGTGTTGAAAAACCACTTTTCGCACTTGTGTTGGTGTTGAAAAAACACTTTTTGCACTTGTGTTGGTGCAGGAAACCACTTTTGCACTTGTATTAGTGTGGAAAAAACACTTTTCGCACTTGTGATAGTGTTGAAAAACCACTTTTCGCACTTGTGTTAGTGTTGAAAAACCACTTTTCGCACTTTTGTTAGTGTTGAAAAACCACTTTTCGCACTTGTGTTGGTGCAGGAAACCACTTTTGCACTTGTATTAGTGTGGAAAAAACAATTTTTGCACTTGTGATAGTGTTGAAAAACCACTTTTCGCACTTGTGTTAGTGTTGAAAAACCACTTTTCGCACTTGTGTTGGTGCAGGAAACCACTTTTGCGCTTGTATTAGTGTGGAAAAACCACTTTTCGCACTTGTGTTGGTGCAGGAAACCACTTTTGCACTTGTATTAGTGTGGAAAAAACACTTTTTGCACTTGTGGCATTGTTGAAAAACCACTTTTCACACTTGTGTTAGTGTTGAAAAACCACTTTTCGCACTTGTGTTGGTGCAGGAAACCACTTTTGCACTTGTATTAGTGTGGAAAAAACACTTTTTGCACTTGTGATAGTGTTGAAAAACCACTTTTCGCACTTGTTTTAGTGTTGAAAAACCACTTTTCGGACTTGCGTTGGTGCAGGAAACCACTTTTGCACTTGCATTAGTGTGGAAAAAACACTTTTTGCACTTGTGATATTGTTGAAAAACCACTTTTCACACTTGTGTTGGTGCTGGAAACCACTTTTGCACTTGTATTAGTGTGGAAAAAACACTTTTCGCACTTGTGTTAGTGTTGAAAAACCACTTTTCACACTTGTGTTAGTGTTGAAAAACCACTTTTCGCACTTGTGTTGGTGTTGAAAAAACACTTTTTGCACTTGTGTTGGTGCAGGAAACCACTTTTGCACTTGTATTAGTGTGGAAAAAACACTTTTCGCACTTGTGATAGTGTTGAAAAACCACTTTTCGCACTTGTGTTAGTGTTGAAAAACCACTTTTCGCACTTGTGTTAGTGTTGAAAAACCACTTTTCGCACTTGTGTTGGTGCAGGAAACCACTTTTGCACTTGTATTAGCGTGGAAAAAACACTTTTTGCACTTGTGATAGTGTTGAAAAACCACTTTTCGCACTTGTGTTGGTGCAGGAAACCACTGTTGCACTTGTATAAGTGTGGAAAAAACACTTTTCGCACTTGTGTTGGTGTTGAAAAAACACTTTTTGCACTTGTGATAGTGTTGAAAAACCACTTTTCGCACTTGTGATAGTGTTGAAAAAACACTTTTCGCACTTGTGTTGGTGTTGAAAAACCACTTTTCACACTTGTGTTGGTGCAGGAAACCACTTTTGCACTTGTATTAGTGTGGAAAAAACACTTTTCGCACTTGTGTTAGTGTTGAAAAACCACTTTTCGCACTTGTGTTAGTGTTGAAAAACCACTTTTCTCACTTGTGTTGGTGTTGAAAAAACACTTTTTGCACTTGTGATAGTGTTGAAACACCACTTTTCGCACTTGTGTTGGTGCTGGAAACCACTTTTGCACTTGTATTAGTGTGGAAAAAACACTTTTCGCACTTGTGTTAGTGTTGAAAACCACTTTTCACACTTGTGTTAGTGTTGAAAAACCACTTTTCGCACTTGTGTTGGTGTTGAAAAAACACTTTTTGCACTTGTGTTGGTGCAGGAAACCACTTTTGCACTTGTATTAGTGTGGAAAAAACACTTTTCGCACTTGTGATAGTGTTGAAAAACCACTTTTCGCACTTGTGTTAGTGTTGAAAAAACACTTTTCGCACTTTTGTTAGTGTTGAAAAACCACTTTTCGCACTTGTGTTGGTGCAGGAAACCACTTTTGCACTTGCATTAGTGTGGAAAAAACACTTTTTGCACTTGTGATATTGTTGAAAAACCACTTTTCACACTTGTGTTAGTGTTGAAAAACTACTTTTCGCACTTGTGTTGGTGCAGGAAACCACTTTTGCACTTGCATTAGTGTGGAAAAAACACTTTTTGCACTTGTGATATTGTTGAAAAACCACTTTTCATACTTGTGTTAGTGTTGAAAAACTACTTTTCGCACTTGTGTTGGTGCAGGAAACCACTTTTGCACTTGTATTAGTGTGGAAAAAACACTTTTTGCACTTGTGATAGTGTTGAAAAACCACTTTTCGCACTTGTGTTAGTGTTGAAAAACCACTTTTCGCACTTGCGTTGGTGCAGGAAACCACTTTTGCACTTGTATTAGTGTGGAAAAACCACTTTTCGCACTTGTGTTAGTGTTGAAAAACCACTTTTCGCACTTGTGTTAGTGTTGAAAAACCACTTTTCACACTTGTGTTGGTGCAGGAAACCACTTTTGCACTTGTATTAGTGTGGAAAAACCACTTTTCGCACTTGTGTTATTGTTGAAAAACCACTTTTCGCACTTGTGTTAGTGTTGAAAAACCACTTTTCACACTTGTGTTAGTGTTGAAAAACCACTTTTCGCACCTGTGTTTGTGCAGGAAACCACTTTTCGCACTTGTGTTAGTGTTGAAAAACCACTTTTCGCACTTGTGTTAGTGTTGAAAAACCACTTTTCGCACTTGTGTTAGTGTTGAAAAACCACTTTTCGCACTTGTGTTGGTGCAGGAAACCACTTTTGCACTTGTATTAGTGTGGAAAAAACACTTTTCGCACTTGTGTTAGTGTTGAAAAACCACTTTTCGCACTTGTGTTAGTGTTGAAAAACCACTTTTCGCACATGTGTTGGTGCAGAAAACCACTTTTGCACTTGTATTAGTGTGGAAAAACACTTTTTGCACTTGTGGTAGTGTTGAAAAACAACTTTTCGCACTTGTGTTAGTGTTGAAAAACCACTTTTCGCACTTGTGTTAGTGTTGAAAAACCACTTTTCGCACTTGTGTTGGTGCAGGAAACCACTTTTGCACTTGGATTAGTGTGGAAAAAACACTTTTCGCACTTGTGTTAGTGTTGAAAAACCACTTTTCGCACTTGTGTTAGTGTTGAAAATCCACTTTTCCCACTTGTGTTGGTGCAGGAAACCACTTTTGCACTTGTATTAGTGTGGAAAAAACACTTTTCGCACTTGTGTTAGTGTTGAAAAACCACTTTTCGCACTTGTGTTAGTGTTGAAAAACCACTTTTCACACTTGTGTTGGTGCAGGAAACCACTTTTGCACTTGTATTACTGTGAAAAAAACACTTTTCACACTTGTGTTAGTGTTGAAAAACCACTTTTCGCATTTGTGTTAGTGTTGAAAAACCACTTTTCGCACTTGTGTTAGTGTTGAAAAACCACTTTTCGCACTTGTGTTGGTGCAGGAAACCACTTTTGCACTTGTATTAGTGTGGAAAAAACACTTTTTGCACTTGTGATATTGTTGAAAAACCACTTTTCGCACTTGTGTTAGTGTTGAAAAACCACTTTTCGCACTTGTGTTGGTGCAGGAAACCACTTTTGCACTTGTATTAGTGTGGAAAAAACACTTTTTGCACTTGTGATAGTGTTGAAAAACCACTTTTCGCACTTGTGTTAGTGTTGAAAAACCACTTTTTGCACTTGCGTTGGTGCAGGAAACCACTTTTGCACTTGTATTAGTGTGGAAAAAACACTTTTCGCACTTGTGTTAGTGTTGAAAAACCACTTTTCGCACTTGTGTTAGTGTTGGAAAACCACTTTTCGCACTTGTGTTGGTGTTGAAAAACCACTTTTCGCACTTGTGTTGGTGCAGGAAACCACTTTTGCACTTGTATTAGTGTGGAAAAAACACTTTTTGCACTTGTGCTAGTGTTGAAAAACCACTTTTCGCACTTTTGTTAGTGTTGAAAAACCACTTTTCGCACTTGTGTTAGTGTTGAAAAAC
The DNA here is from genome assembly GCF_964187855.1 of Myxine glutinosa. Classification (NCBI taxonomy): domain Eukaryota; kingdom Metazoa; phylum Chordata; class Myxini; order Myxiniformes; family Myxinidae; genus Myxine; species Myxine glutinosa. Next base: position 4,966 of record NW_027617094.1, on the reverse strand, counting down.
CACTTTTTGCACTTGTATTAGTGTGGAAAAAACACTTTTTGCACTTGTGATAGTGTTGAAAAACCACTTTTCGCACTTGTTTTAGTGTTGAAAAACCACTTTTCGGACTTGATAGTGTTGAAACACCACTTTTCGCACTTGTGTTAGTGTTGAAAAACCACTTTTCGCACTTGTGTTGGTGCAGGAAACCACTTTTGCACTTGTATTAGTGTGGAAAAACCACTTTTCGCACTTGTGTTAGTGTTGAAAAACGACTTTTCGCACTTGTGTTAGTGTTGAAAAACCACTTTTCGCACTTGCGTTGGTGCAGGAAACCACTTTTGCACTTGTATTAGTGTGGAAAAACCACTTTTCGCACTTGTGTTAGTGTTGAAAAACCACTTTTCGCACTTGCGTTGGTGCAGGAAACCACTTTTGCACTTGTATTAGTGTGGAAAAACCACTTTTCGCACTTGTGTTAGTGTTGAAAAACCACCTTTCGCACTTGTGTTAGTGTTGAAAAACCACTTTTCGCACTTGTGTTGGTGCAGGAAACCACTTTTGTACTTGTATTAGTGTGGAAAAACCACTTTTTGCACTTGTGATATTGTTGAAAAACCACTTTTCGCACTTGTGTTAGTGTTGAAAAACCACTTTTCGCACTTGTGTTGGTGCAGGAAACCACTTTTGCACTTGTATTAGTGTGGAAAAAACACTTTTTGCACTTGTGATAGTGTTGAAAAACCACTTTTCGCACTTGTGTTAGTGTTAAAAACCACTTTTCGCACTTGTGTTATTGTTGAAAAACCACTTTTCGCACTTGTGTTGGTGCAGGAAACCACTTTTGCACTTGTATTAGTGTAGAAAAAACACTTTTTGCACTTGTGTTAGTGTTGAAAAACCACTTTTCGCACTTGTGTTAGTGTTGAAAAACCACTTTTCGCACTTGTGTTAGTGTTGAAAAACCACTTTTGCACTTGCGTTGGTGCAGGAAACCACTTTTGCACTTGTATTAGTGTGGAAAAAACACTTTTCGCACTGTGTTAGTGTTGAAAAACCACTTTTCGCACTTGTGTTAGTGTTGGAAAACCACTTTTCGCACTTGTGTTGGTGTTGAAAAACCATTTTTCGCACTTGTGTTGGTGCAGGAAACCACTTTTGCACTTGTATTAGTGTGGAAAAAACACTTTTTGCACTTGTGCTAGTGTTGAAAAACCACTTTTCGCACTTTTGTTAGTGTTGAAAAACCACTTTTCGCACTTGTGTTAGTGTTGAAAAACCACTTTTTGCACTTGTGATAGTGTTGAAAACCACTTTTTGCACTTGTGATAGTGTTGAAAAACCACTTTTCGCACTTGTGTTGGTGCAGGAAACCACTTTTGCACTTGTATTAGTGTGGAAAAAACACTTTTTGCACTTATGATAGTGTTGAAACACCACTTTTCGCACTTGTGTTAGTGTTGAAAAACCACTTTTCGCACTTGTGTTGGTGCAGGAAACCACTTTTGCACTTGTATTAGTGTGGAAAAACCACTTTTCGCACTTGTGTTAGTGTTGAAAAACCACTTTTCGCACTTGCGTTGGTGCAGGAAACCACTTTTGCACTTGTATTAGTGTGGAAAAACCACTTTTCGCACTTGTGTTAGTGTTGAAAAACCACTTTTCGCACTTGCGTTGGTGCAGGAAACCACTTTTGCACTTGTATTAGTGTGGAAAACCACTTTTCGCACTTGTGTTAGTGTTGAAAAACCACCTTTCGCACTTGTGTTAGTGTTGAAAAACCACTTTTCGCACTTGTGTTGGTGCAGGAAACCACTTTTGTACTTGTATTAGTGTGGAAAAACCACTTTTTGCACTTGTGATATTGTTGAAAAACCACTTTTCGCACTTGTGTTAGTGTTGAAAAACCACTTTTCGCACTTGTGTTGGTGCAGGAAACCACTTTTGCACTTGTATTAGTGTGGAAAAAACACTTTTTGCACTTGTGATAGTGTTGAAAAACCACTTTTCGCACTTGTGTTAGTGTTAAAAAACCACTTTTCGCACTTGTGTTATTGTTGAAAAACCACTTTTCGCACTTGTGTTGGTGCAGGAAACCACTTTTGCACTTGTATTAGTGTAGAAAAAACACTTTTTGCACTTGTGTTAGTGTTGAAAAACACTTTCGCACTTGTGTTAGTGTTGAAAAACCACTTTTCGCACTTGTGTTAGTGTTGAAAAACCACTTTTCGCACTTGTGTTGGTGCAGGAAACCACTTTTGCACTTGTATTAGTGTGGAAAAACCACTTTTTGCACTTGTGATATTGTTGAAAAACCACTTTTCGCACTTGTGTTAGTGTTGAAAAACCACTTTTCGCACTTGTGTTGGTGCAGGAAACCACTTTTGCACTTGCATTAGTGTGGAAAAAACACTTTTTGCACTTGTTATAGTGTTGAAAAACCACTTTTCACACTTGTGTTAGTGTTGAAAAACCACTTTTCGCACCTGCGTTGGTGCAGGAAACCACTTTTGCACTTGTATTAGTGTGGAAAAACCACTTTTCGCACTTGTGTTAGTGTTGAAAAACCTCTTTTCGCACTTATGTTAGTGTTGAAAACCACTTTTCGCACTTGTGTTAGTGTTGAAAAACCACTTTTTGCACTTGTGATAGTGTTGAAAAACCACTTTTCGCACTTGTGTTGGTGCAGGAAACCACTTTTGCACTTGTATTAGTGTGGAAAAAACACTTTTTGCACTTATGATAGTGTTGAAACACCACTTTTCGCACTTGTGTTAGTGTTGAAAAACCACTTTTCGCACTTGTGTTGGTGCAGGAAACCACTTTTGCACTTGTATTAGTGTGGAAAAACCACTTTTCGCACTTGTGTTAGTGTTGAAAAACGACTTTTCGCACTTTTGTTAGTGTTGAAAAACCACTTTTCGCACTTGTGTTGGTGCAGGAAACCACTTTTGCACTTGCATTAGTGTGGAAAAAACACTTTTTGCACTTGTGATATTGTTGAAAAACCACTTTTCACACTTGTGTTAGTGTTGAAAAACTACTTTTCGCACTTGTGTTGGTGCAGGAAACCACTTTTGCACTTGCATTAGTGTGGAAAAAACACTTTTTGCACTTGTGATATTGTTGAAAACCACTTTTCACACTTGTGTTAGTGTTGAAAAACTACTTTTCGCACTTGTGTTGGTGCAGGAAACCACTTTTGCACTTGTATTAGTGTGGAAAAAACACTTTTTGCACTTGTGATAGTGTTGAAAAACCACTTTTCGCACTTTGTGTTAGTGTTGAAAAACCACTTTTCGCACTTGCGTTGGTGCAGGAAACCACTTTTGCACTTGTATTAGTGTGGAAAAACCACTTTTCGCACTTGTGTTAGTGTTGAAAAACCACTTTTCGCACTTGTGTTAGTGTTGAAAAACCACTTTTCACACTTGTGTTGGTGCAGGAAACCACTTTTGCACTTGTATTAGTGTGGAAAAACCACTTTTCGCACTTGTGTTATTGTTGAAAAACCACTTTTCGCACTTGTGTTAGTGTTGAAAAACCACTTTTCACACTTGTGTTAGTGTTGAAAAACCACTTTTTGCACCTGTGTTTGTGCAGGAAACCACTTTTCGCACTTGTGTTAGTGTTGAAAAACCACTTTTCGCACTTGTGTTAGTGTTGAAAAACCACTTTTCGCACTTGTGTTAGTGTTGAAAAACCACTTTTCGCACTTGTGTTGGTGCAGGAAACCACTTTTGCACTTGTATTAGTGTGGAAAAAACACTTTTCGCACTTGTGTTAGTGTTGAAAAACCACTTTTCGCACTTGTGTTAGTGTTGAAAAACCACTTTTCGCACATGTGTTGGTGCAGAAAACCACTTTTGCACTTGTATTAGTGTGGAAAAACACTTTTTGCACTTGTGGTAGTGTTGAAAAACAACTTTTCGCACTTGTGTTAGTGTTGAAAAACCACTTTTCGCACTTGTGTTAGTGTTGAAAAACCACTTTTCGCACTTGTGTTGGTGCAGGAAACCACTTTTGCACTTGGATTAGTGTGGAAAAAACACTTTTCGCACTTGTGTTAGTGTTGAAAAACCACTTTTCGCACTTGTGTTAGTGTTGAAAATCCACTTTTCCCACTTGTGTTGGTGCAGGAAACCACTTTTGCACTTGTATTAGTGTGGAAAAAACACTTTTCGCACTTGTGTTAGTGTTGAAAAACCACTTTTCGCACTTGTGTTAGTGTTGAAAAACCACTTTTCGCACTTGTGTTGGTGCAGGAAACCACTTTTGCACTTGTATTAGTGTGGAAAAAACACTTTTTGCACTTGTGATAGTGTTGAAAAACCACTTTTCGCACTTGTGTTAGTGTTGAAAAACCACTTTTTGCACTTGCGTTGGTGCAGGAAACCACTTTTGCACTTGTATTAGTGTGGAAAAAACACTTTTCGCACTTGTGTTGGTGCAGGAAACCACTTTTGCACTTGTATTAGTGTGGAAAAAACACTTTTTGCACTTGTGCTAGTGTTGAAAAACCACTTTTCGCACTTTTGTTAGTGTTGAAAAACCACTTTTCGCACTTGTGTTAGTGTTGAAAAACCACTTTTTGCACTTGTGTTAGTGTTGAAAAACCACTTTTCGCACTTGTGTTGGTGCAGGAAACCACTTTTGCACTTGTATTAGTGTGGAAAAAACACTTTTTGCACTTATGATAGTGTTGAAACACCACTTTTCGCACTTGTGTTAGTGTTGAAAAACCACTTTTCGCACTTGTGTTGGTGCAGGAAACCACTTTTGCACTTGTATTAGTGTGGAAAAACCACTTTTTGCACTTGTGATAGTGTTGAAAAACCACTTTTCGCACTTGTGATAGTGTTGAAAAAACACTTTTCGCACTTGTGTTGGTGTTGAAAAACCACTTTTCACACTTGTGTTGGTGCAGGAAACCACTTTTGCACTTGTATTAGTGTGGAAAAAACACTTTTCGCACTTGTGTTAGTGT